>NC_054551.1:3727861-3820361 GCF_017654505.1 Polyodon spathula
GTTATCTGAACCAGTACACACAACGAACAGTACACAGATCTTGCCTTGCAAGATGACAGGTTATATCATTTTTTTTTTTTTTTTTTGAAGTAGAATGAAGATAGAGTATTGTCGTTGGTGATCTACTGATAAATTAATAAGTACAATAAAAAAAGGACTGTAAATGTCAATCAGGAGCTGCAGTAAAGTACTGCAATATAACAATACATACACAAATAAAAATGGTTAATGAAATTAAATATCAAAGTATTGCTGCTACTATTACTAATAGTGTACAACTACTACTGCTAATAATAATAATAATAATAATAATAATAATAATAATAATAATAATAATAATAATAATAATAATATGCTTGGCTGATGTAAGGCTTTTAATAATCACCAGGACACCTTCTTTTCCCTCTGGTTTATGACTTGTACTTTCCACTGAAGTTTCAGACAGTTAATCATAACATCATTAAAATGAGAAAACATCCATTTAAAAACGTCTGTCAACTCTGAAAACAAACTGTGCGGTTGTCTTAATTTCACTTATTCGTAATTGGTTTCTAAGAAAGATCTGATTTAGTCAGCAGTAGACAAGGCACTTTTGTATTTACAATTCTACCAGTAACCTCTTTAATACCCCTGTTTACTTATTAGAGGTAATCCAATTACCTCAATAAAGGCACTTGTTAAGAAGATGAAGGGTAGGACGTGGGGGAGTCAGGGGTATTAATTTAAAAGCTATCTTTATTCCCTTTAATTTACCTGTTTACAAGCATGTTAACCTAAACTCGGCTATTTCATTATTGCATGGAGCATAACATTTGCATGTGTAAATTACAACTATAGAGGCTTTTGTTCTGTGCTTTGCGTTTGTTCTACGTCACAGAGGGCTTTCTGGTTGCTCGTCCTGGTAATGTGGGACACCCCCAAAGCACCGTTGCTGTGGTACCCGCTCAAGGGAGGGTTTCACAGGAGACAGGTTCACCTTTCTTTTTCTTTTCTACCTCCCCCTTCCTTAAAGTGGCATGCACTTGAAAAAGCCAACATTTCATTTTCCCCAATCAGCCAATTTAAACAATTGAATGAGTTTGGTAAATGATTTATTGTCTAAAAAGCCATTTTCAATAATGTTTTGTTGATTTTGCATCCTGTTTCTTCGGTACCTGCCTGTAAATTATCAAGATGCCACCCCCCCACCCCCCCGCCTAGGTTGCCCTGACACAAATGTCATGAACTTTGACCTCTGGGTTCCAGGGTGGCAGCTGTTGCTAAGTAGCATTTTAAAAGCTCATCTGGTTCTTAATAAGCACCAATAAACTTAGCATCGATATACATGACTGCTTTACACTAGTATCATATTCTTTTAAAATAAATGTCAACCATTTTAACTCCCTATATCAATTTTTTGTTTTAAATCATGATTGATACCAAATCATATGTTGTTTCGTACGCTCAGTGGGAACCATAATGCTTTGAGTGATTTATTGTAATGACTGTGGGAAGGCCAATATCTAGAAAATAATAACTTTAATATAAATAAAATCTATTTAATTAAATAGTATTTCCATTGTTGTTATAGACGGAATGTGTTAATTATCAAACTGTTTGCAAAACGAGTGTATGAAGATACTTCTAATATACAGGACATAAGTAAAATGAGATTCATTTTACTCTTGTGTGTATGTGGGGTTATATATATATATATATATATATATATAGATATATATATATATAATATATATATATATATATATATGTTTACATTAGTTTTCAAAAGAAGAAGAGGAAGCAACAAAATGTTTGAATTACTTGATTCCCATGTGAGACATGCAGGTAATAAAGAAATTATACATAATGTGAGCTGAGCTGTTTTCCAAGGCCCAAAGGAGACGAAAGCTCCACAGTTGTTGTTGTTGTTGTTTTAGTTTTTTATTTGTGGTGTATTTTAGTTTTTTATATGTAAAGAGCACAATAAATCTATTAAATCCTTTTACTGGAGTCATAATGCAACCTAACAGGACTTTACAGCTTATATCCAGAAATCTAGACAACAAAATATTTTTAATAATCTCTTTAAATAATCTTTAATTATTTAAAAACAGATATTGGCAATTTACTGTAGCGCAGAAAATTTGAATATCATATTAAAAAACAAAAAGTGATGTTTCAGGAAAAATTATGTGACTCAGATTTTAATTGTTGCCGGTCATGTTGCACATACATAGTTAATTATTATTTTTCAACATGGCTTTCATTTTATGACAGCTGATTACTTAATGGTCTTTTTCAAGTATGTAGTGGAAAGCCACTTTGTCTCTGAATTACCGGTATTTCCAATAAGGTGCTTTTAACAATCGTAATTTATGGAATTACTTTATATATATATATATATATATATATATATATATATATATATATATATATATATATATATATATATATATAACTAAATAAATACAATAAAACTAGCAAAAGACTCCTACATTTAACTGAGTTGCTAGTTAAGATTTATATTATGTTATAATATGGTTTTTTAACAAATAACAATAAAGAATAAAATTGTAAAAGGAAGCTAGCTAAAATACAAATCTTAATCCTTTAAATTCCATAATGCATACTCTACCTTGAGATGTAGCAACTATACAGGAAAATCACAGGATTCTGTTCAGTTCACAGCAAGAAATGTTTTCAGAATTCCAAGCTTTGGGGAAAAACACATTTCAAATCTAAGAGAGAAAAAAAAAAAGTGTCTTAAACAGAATGATGTAGAAACGTAATGAATATTTGATTTTATTTTTATTAAATTCCAAATTGATGACGGCTGGCACTTTATTAAAGTGTCAGAGAGAGTGTTCATACATTCTAATTACTTATTCTAACAAGCAGGAGAATTATTTTGAAAATGTGGAGGCTTTTGTGTGTGCTAGGGCCACTCTAGTTAAGTAACACCTATTAAAATATCATTTGCACCTTGAGGCATCTCATTAATACACTGGATAGTGCAATCACACCAATAGATCTTCTCCTGACCTCGATGCATTGGCAGAATCAACGGCTCACTTTACCATTAAATTCACTAATGTGCCTCCTCCACAAATCATTTCCAAATAAAAGAACATATTTATATACCGGTATATGCTTTCTGGTAAAACCACCTAATAGAATTTCTGATAAATTAATTTGCTGATGAAAAAAAAAAGAAACCTTGCAAAGGAAAAAAAAAAGACCTTTACTCAATGATTGAATATAGTAATAGCTTCTAGCTTATAGTGTCCTTTATCTTTCACCAATACCAATACTAGAAAAATAAAACTTTTCATAGAAGTTTATGTGTAAAATAACGATTTGCTTTTATGTTATCATATTTGTTGCATGTTTACATGAACATAAGTGTTGCAGATGAATAGGCAAGTGGAATTCGATTGTACACACACAAAATATATATATATATAATATATAAGATATACTATATTTATATATATATATATATATAATATTATATATATATATATATATATATATATAATATATATATATATTACACACACAACATCTCCTTGTTGAATTTTGGTTTTCAGTCAAGATGGGAAAGACAGCAGATTGGGCTTTTGATGGAATCAATCACTAAGAAATGGAGAAATGTACCTTCAGAATAATGTAAACACCTTGTACACTCCTAGATAGCCACGTTGTCCTCGCGCTCTGTGTTATATAGTAAATATACCAACACAACCTGAAAAACACTGAAATATTATTTTAGTTAAACATAATACACACATCTATCTATACATGCCATAAATTCACAACAACAACAAACTAAAAAAAAAAAAAAATGCAAATAAAAATAAAGAAACCCTTGTGAATGGTACGTGATATGCTAAGCGTTGTATGAATCTTGTCATTTGTAAACAGCATATGAGACACTATAAACAAAAGAACAGGCCCTGCGTTTTCTACCAGGGACCTGTACTCTTTAAAAAAAAAGGCTAACAACCACTTCACTGAGCATCCAGCAGATGGCATCTTAACCCTCTGTCCCCTCCATGTGGATCACCCCGATGGGCCAGTCTGTCGGAGTTCTCAATGAATTTCCTTCTCTTTTCATCACTCTCTGATGTCCAGCTGTTCCTGTCAACACCTTCTTATAGCGTGTAATTCATCGCTACACATTGGCAGCTGAGGCCTGGGGGCCTCTGATGGACTTAAAGCTGCCATCCGCTGTGGCAGTAGCACCCTGGGCAAAAGTGCGGCTAATCAAGGGAAACACCCCCTCACAAGGGGCCGAATCAAAGCGCTAGCCACAGATTCCCTGGTAATTATTATGCAGCAGCCTTGTCTTACAAGCTAGAAATGAGTAAAACTCTTTATGCTGCCCTCATGCTGAAAGCGGCTTTTAACTTGCTGATGATAACAACAGCAGACAAGCCCCGGCCATGGAAGACCGACTACAGTTTCATTGTCCCTTGCTGTGCATTTTTGATAATTCTCAGGGTGGTAAAATATATTTCACACAGAAAGTTTGTTTGGTGAAAGGTTGCATAACCCTTTTAACGGGGTTCAACATGTCTCTGCAAGGTGCATGGCTGTCATAATATAGAGAGCTGCCAATGGAGATCTCACAGGGTCATGTTTAACATGTCCAGAGGCAATCAGTCCACTGTAACCCCTTGCACCACTATTGTATTCTCACACCCCTGACACTCCACTGCTGGCATCAATAAACTGAGAATGGTGAATTATTGATTGAATAGGAAGTGTGCCTGTCGAACTGTGTTGTCTTGTTTACAAAGCAGTCTGGTTTTCATGGAGAATGAAAGCATTTGGTTTAATGCACAATTGTGGGAACACAACAAGAACAACAAACAAACAACAACACTAGCAATTAAATTACAAAAAAAACTGACTTTAGACAATCAAATTGTGAACTCAGGCAAGCCAGATACCAGGTAATGTTGCTGGCTACAGCAGTCACAATATAAGTGCCTCTTTAAATTGGTGTGTTGAAATTTTTCTGGCAAGTACACACATCAAAATTCTGCCTCCTCGACTTTAATAAAATGAATTATTAGCTAACCTAAGCCTCTCACTGAGAGGGATGTGTATTCTTCTGTCTTCTGAAATGTTTAACGTCTAGTTTGAGAAGCTTAAAAGCCTATAGCGATATTTATTTAAGTCAAACAGAATATTTGCGTCAACAGCTTTTTTTTTCTTTTCTTTCTCTGGCTGTTTCTTGGTCAGAAGCTACAAAGGCCTTTTAATGACAACAGGAATTGCCTTTTCCTTTTAAGAACCCCTTTGGGAGAATTGGAACAAGACCTGTTCCACTGGTCAGTTCTCAAAAACGTTTCAGGTCATCATACCCCGAAATCGTTGAAAACAGCTTTGATGTAAGAAATGTTAAAAGCACCCTCTTGGAAATGTAGTTTTATTTGTCAGCTGTCAATAAACAAATACATAAATACATTGCTTTTGAGCACTGTCTGCCAGCACTACTCTTATGTTGGGCATTGTAATGATATAGACACTGAAGAGCATGTGAATCCAATCTCATGAGGTGTGGAGTTGAGAGCAGTTTGGAAAGACTGTCAGTGGAGTCCGTTTACATTGGATTCCAACCCATGCCTCAAAGATGAAAGGACTCCATCATAGCCAATTACCTCATAAGTAGTAACACTAACATGGGAGTTAGGGATGTCATTCTGGTGAAGAAAACTGTGCTCCATTGGGGTCAGGTACTAAAATGTAAAGGCTTCCCGGCACTTCGTAGGTAATTGAAAATCTATTTTTCGATGTGAGGGGACTCGAGCACAATGTGGGAGGGTTGAGAGGCAGGAACATTTTATTTTGTTCTTCGGTGTCAGGCAAACATTTGGAGAGAGCCATAACATATCATTGCGATGTGAAAGGGAAACGCAAACATGTTCAGATGAGTATGTGTGACCCATTCCCAAACACAAAGGTTAACTAATACTCATATAGAGTATATACTACTGAGTACTATTGACATGCTGGTTTTTGATTGTGTGATTAAGTGATGATGATTTTTCAGAGGTCTCTAGTCCACTTATAGATATCTAGATCACTGTAATTGTCCACATGCTTAGGCTTTTGTAGCATCCCTGTTGAAAATCCCACTCTCTATATTCCTCCCCTTTAAGGTGTATTGATTACACACACTTTTAGTGCCAGACCAGTCAATGAAAATTGTCTTTTTGAGGGCCCTTTCTTTATAAGACTTTTTCTTTATAAGGCTGACCCTTTCTCTTTTGTACACATTTATGAGGAAAGAAATGATGATCCGCTTAAATACATTTCAGTGCCACTGTATGCTCAGTTGTGAGATCAATATGCATTGTACATGTTCAACAGCAAGCAGAAGCTGGAAGGATTTCACAGATGCAGACTGGCTTAGATAATACTCAATTTTAGAGTGTTTGTTTCTCAGTTTGAAGAACTAAGCCTTTATCTCTCTAGTAAAAGGTTAGTCGTATTTTTCCAGTTGTAATGACTGAACTGAAGAATTGGAACATCACTGTTATTATATTGTTATTATTAGTACTTTGTCACCGTTGTTAATACAAAAGTGGCCCCTATTGTTGCTAGCAAGGTGTTAGTGCCATTGTTGTCGCTCTCTCTATAGCAAATAACAAGGTGCTGTTTTACTCTCTATTGTATGATTCCTTTATTGATTTGTTGTTTGTGGTTTTACTTTTCCAGGCAACATAATAAATACTTTAACAACTGCAGCCCCAATAGATTATACTTTCAATTGTTTCATTGTTTTACCGAAAAATGACAGATAAAAACAGATCCTTGTGGGAGTTGTAGTTCTGTCAAGGATTAGATGAGAATAGTGCTTTTTTGTTTTGTTTTTTGTCATCTCAAAGATTAGCAAAAACTGTATTTATTTATTTTTTTTAGTTTGTGGCAAAACTAGTTCAGACTGGGTCAGCTGTTGTCTGTATGTGGCTCGTCTCATAGTGGCACTGAGACGGGCTAAATGAATTTCGCGGATACCTGTGCAGCTGTCGAATAAGAGGGCTGTTTGGACAATGCAGCTTCTGATCCCAGGATTGCGGACTAAGAGGTCAGGGAATAAGACAGAACATTAATCTGCCCGGTCACATAGTTCTCGTGTTACCAGCTTGTTTTTATCGGTTCAGGGGCATGAGTTTTACTCATCAGGGACCTTTTCATAAACAAGCTTATCTGACTCTATCGCCTGTAAACAAGCTTGTGCTTATCATAGCTGCCAAAATATGGTATTGAAACAAATTACGTTTTAAATTAAAAAGAGTGTAGCTGTACAGAGACCCAAAATGGTGCCTTTAAACACCCTGCACTGTGATATAAGGCTCCTGGGTTGCAATCATAACATATTAGCTGCGTTAATAATGTACAGCAATACATTTCTTTGTTTATGCCCATATTTTAAAATGAAAATGGTATCTGCAATTTCCATGTTCCACTAATCTCTTTGCAAATACATATTTGAGAATTGTAAATATAGACTTAAAATATGTTTGTTTACACTTGTATATCTATTTAATATATAAACACGTTCAAATAACTTTTTCCCCCCTAAATTAATCTACATTTCCAATTACTAATTCAATTCCTAAAGTCATTTATACAAAAAAAAGTTATCTAATTTGCCAACACCAGGATGTAAGACAATGACATCACCTAGTTCGAAGAACAGTTGAAGAATATTTATGGCGAGTGCGTTCAAAAAGCTCTTTTGTTTTAAAGTCAAAGAAACAGGTCTGTCCAGCTTACTGAAACTGACACATGTATCCCTGTGAAATTTAAAACCAGCGTTGACCCTGCAAAGGAAGCGGCTCTGGTCAGTCACACACCCCTCCTCTTTCTCTTTCTCTGTTTCTGTCTCTGAGTCTCCGGACAGGTTTGGATGTTAACATTTTAAATGTATTTGTCCTACCCTGTTAATAATAGATGAGAGAGTAGGGTTGGTATCCCTTCAAAACTTCCTCGCTTTAATTAGTGAAAAATAGCCTGGTGAGAACTCCAGCCCGACTCAATGTTGATAATTAAAACTGAAACCACTGAAGAAGAAAGCTCTATTTTTATCGGCATTGCTGTTTGGAGCTGAGTGCCCGTGGAAGGCTCTGCAATAAAGAGTGATAATGAAGGTGTGAAACCTCAGGGGAACTGCTGGGCGGCTGTACAATGGCTGCTCTTACACCAGACTCAAATGGGGGAGCAATTAGAGAGAACTGCACACAGGCTGGACAGTGGTGATTAGTTAACACCTTGGGAGTGTGGCATTGAGCTAAGATGAGGGTTTTTTTTTTGACTAAATGTGACAAACAAATGGTAGCAACACAAGAGGAGAGCATATCTTTTATATATATATATATATATATATATATATATATATATATATATATATATATATATATATATATATATATATATATATATCTCCCATTTTCTCCAGTACACCCGACTTGGGCCTGAAATCAGTCTTTTCCACTGCATGCTGTCATTGAAAAGTTCAGATTGACACCTGAAATGCACAATTACACAACACACTGAGGAGAAACACCTCTTTGGTAACCTGTATTCCTGAGGACGCTGTTTGTAGTACATGCACATACACGTAATCCACTATTGTTTTGATGTAAGATAATAAGGGTTTCTAGCAATGCTAGATTGTCTGTTTTGTTACAAAAGGCTTGATTTTGTGATATAAAATACGATCAAAATAACTTTAAACAACTTATAATTGTAATTTCACATATTATATATATATATATATATATATATATATCCTATATATATATATATATATATATATGTGTGTGTGTGTGTCATTAATAATGTATGAAATACATAATTGAAAATGTGCTATTGCCCAAACAGCAAAACAACTGTATACATGTATGTTGACCCCTTACTGTTCTTAGGTGGGTTTATTTAACTAGAAAGATTGCTGCATAGCAGTGAAAACAGTAACAACACTTGTTACTTTATACCCTAGAAGATAGCACAGTGAATTTCATGTACCCAGTGAAACTGTGTTTCTGACTGTGAAGAGGCTTACCATTTTGAAGTCTAAATTTGAACTGATAGCAACAATATTAATGCTGATAATAATGCACAAGCTAGCTTCCCTGCACACCATCATGTAAATCCCTTGAATCTGTATGCAGTTTTTCCTCAAAGAATGGGATTTTACTTGCCAGAGCATTTACATATTGCTGCATTCTGGGTATGGATATATACCAAGATAAATACCAAACTTCAGATATATACCAAGATACAAACATACAGATATGTAGTTCTTCAAACCAGTATGAAAGCTTCCATTTTTTCATCAATTACTTGTTCTTGGTATCTTAATCGTGCTTTTAGGATTTGCTTGCTTTTTGGGCATTAACTTTCTTCATCAATGCCTCCTTGAAATAAAACATTTATGTCCAGTAAAAGTGCCCTCTAGCCTGGACGTCGCCGGTTCGAGTCTGGGCTATTCCACAGCCGACCGTGGATAGGAGTTCCCAGGAGGCGGCGCTCAATTGGCTGAGAGTCACCGGGGTGGGGGGGTGGAGGCAAGAGAGAGGCCAGGGTGTCCTTGGTTCACCGCGCATCAGCGACCCCTGTAGTCTGGCTGGGCGCCTGCGGGCATGCCTGTTAGCTGCCCAGGAGCTGCATTGTCCTCCGACACTATAGCTCCTGGGCGACTGCATGGTGAATCCACAGTGTGTAAAGAAGCGGTCGGCTGACTGCACACGCTTCGGAGGACAGCGTGTGTTCTTCTTTGCTGCTCCCGAGTCAGCGCAGGGGAGGCAGCAGTGAGCTGAGCCTAATAATTGGGCATTTTAAATTGGGAGAAAATAACAAAAATACTTGGCCACGACTAAATTTAAGAAAAAAAAACAAAAAAACATTTGTGTCAATAAAAGTCACTTGTAATGGATCTTCACACTATCATTCTCAAAGCATTTTTTTTGTATTGCTATAGGTGTTCCTAATGAGTAGCACAAGTTTTGTTAGTTTCCAAAAGTGTATATTAAATATTATTAAAATAATGCAGTTTGTTATAAGAATAGGATTTATGGGGATAGTTATTTTGGTAGCGCCTAATTTACTGTACATTTATTATGAATAATGAATGACAATCAGTATAGACACAAGAATCATACAGCACCTGCTAAGAGGAGCTTGTATAAAAAACATTTCTGAAAAAAAGAGAAATCACAATTTAGCAATTAAATCAGAGGAATGCAATTAACAATATGGACTCTCTGAGTCCTATTTAAATAAAGCCAGAGTTGACAGAAATCTGGCCAAAAGAGAGAATTTCGCTATAAAAATATGGTACAGTAAGTGTTCATATTCATAGCAATATACATATAATGTATCATTATTAATTCACTGGCAATCAAAAGAAAATAACATTTAAATTCATATGAAATTATGAATTCCCAGTACCTATTGTAAAGAGCCCAGGCCACAGCCAATATAAAAATAGAAACTGTAGAGGTGCTCTAATTAAAAATAAAAATCAAACTTTAATGTGGCAAGAATTATGAAGCCAGTGATCATAACAAAAGACACAGGATATCATTGAGAACAATCAAATGTAACCTGGGGATATGTGAGTCTACTTGAATTGATTGCAGAAGGAGAATGAATGATATTAATAATGTAAACAGCGGTCTAAACCAAACAAAGTACAGGGGGCAATCACAGACACCTAAGCAGACTAGAGGAGGCAGCTGTGATTTATGCTTCTGGGGTATTGAAAAAAATAAGTTAAGAGCAGTAAACTAATCTCAACCTAAAAGAAATACATGTATGACAATCATAGTTTATGGTTTGCATTTAAAAGCTCTGTTTTCTTTCCGATCAATGGTTTTTGAAGCAGGTCTGGTTTCACAAAATATAGTATACATTTGAAAACTGTGTGTGTGTGTTCGTGTATATATATATAATATTATTATATATATTATATATATATATATATATAGATATATATATATATATATATATATATATATATATAAAGATATATAAACCCCAACCCATTCATTGCTACATATTTAAATATTATGTCTTTTGAAAACCTGCTTAGGTATTTGTGAAGTGCATTGTAAAATGTACTCTTGTGTTAGTCCATCACTGGGACATTAGGAGTTAATACAATGTTTGAGGCTATCATTTCATTGTCAGTGGCTTAATTGCAATTCATTGTAAATGTGGTATGTTTTTGGCTTTTCGAGTTGCTTTTAACACAGGGCCTTGTACGGTAATGATCTTACTATGGCAGATCAAGATAGCGCTGCTGTTGGGATCATTCAGACAGTGCCTTTGTGCATTGAGGTTAGTCTCTAAGGTTTCTTAGAAATTATTTTAAGGATTTAAATGGTGGTGGAATGGAGATCCTTGGAGTTCGAAGGGCAAAGGTATACATTCACAAGCTATTTGGCAAATATTACACTTACTAACTAATAGTAAGAGTAAATATTGTACACCCCCTCAGAGGTTATTGGAGTCAGTTGCTACCCAGGACCAAGGGAACACTCAACACCTGGGCCACGTAATGCCTGACATTCGGCAGGGCAGGGAAAATGGGAGGAGAAAAACAAACAAGCAGGCAGGAAACCAAAACAGTCAATTGAAACAGACGTGCCCCTTGTGGTTTTGTGTGTGAATTACGACCGTGGATAAATAAGTGCTCGTTGCAGTACACTTGGGCTGTGTCTTGATTGAGATCAAGCAGGCAGTGCTGAGCTGACCAGCTACCTCAATGGGCGAGTTGTGTCTGGAAAGCCGGAGGGAGGAGACTGATTTGTTTGTACAGTGGGCAGCTGGAAGAACTTAATACATTAACAGACACTAATGGGAATAAGAGGCCTGACCTCCAATTTAGGTTAATGAAATAGAAAAAAAAAACACATTTCCTTAGTAATACAATAATTAATGGGTACACTTCAAAAAGCAGGGACATTAACTGCCAGTACCTTGCAGTTACTGTATCGTGCAATTGTGTATTACTGTATAAGCCATAAATAGGTGTAAAGTTTAATGATCTAGATGAGAGAAAGTAGATACGTTTCTTTACATGAAGCACGAAATGAAATAAATACATTACTACAGTATAACTAAACAAAAGATATTAATGAGTATGTATTCAAAGTTTGATGTGGTATTTTATGATGGCGGAATGTTAAACTAATACCCTATAAAGTTTATCGGAATTGTTCATGCAAACTATTTAAAAAATAAACTATTAAACAAAGCAATCCTTATTCTATTTGTATTGAAAACTTTGATTATATCTAATAATGCCAATGTGATCCCCTGTGACCTGTTTATCTTGCTTAATTAACAATATTTCAATCCAATACAACTTGTTACCAAATAAAGCAAGTTACCAGTTAATTAAAATCAACCAAGCAGTCTTTGGTCATGCAGATTTATATGCAGGGTTATAGTACACATTCTCATATATTTAATTAGTTTAATTATGCTCCAATTGGTGTAATATTGGGAACAGGATACTTTTTCATTATTAGCGTCTCTTTCAGAGAGATGTTTAACGACGATTACTGAACCAGCAAGTTCTAGAAATAAAATTTGTTTGTTTGTTTGTTTGTTTGTTTTTTGGTACAATCCTAAAAAGAACATATACCTATATGTTTATATATTGTTTTTTTTTTTTTTGTTTTTTTTAAATTATTTTTTATGTTTTTTATTTAGTTTCTTTATAAAATATAAGCATAATCCATTAGATAATATACACATTATGTGGAGGAATGTCAAGTTTTTAACCATACCTGTTCAAACTGCGGTGGAGGGGACGAGGTTCTGTAAAATCGATGTCCAATTGAAGTATTAAATACACATTAGCGAGTCATTAGCAAATTATGAGAAGTTGCCAAGCATGAGCAGTTTAGGCTTGGTTTGGAGTCACATTTTTTGACAGGGGGTGCCTAAACATAAACAAGCAAATGAATGCCATTAAGTTGCAATGAGCTAGCAGCCACTCTCAAGCCCATGAGTAGGTACAGTTCACATGAAATCTGGGTAGCGGTGGCGGAGCTTTTTGGGGTGATATTAAAGAAAGAACACAAAAGGGTGAGAGGAAAGTGAAAGGTGATTGATTAGTAGTAGTTGTCAGAATGCCAGCAGAGTGGAGAGAAAAAAAAAAAAAAATCTCCGGGTTGAAGCGTGTCCTAATCCATGAAAAATCACTCCTTCCTCTTCCTGTTCACGGCAGGGGGGTGAAGCCAGATCAAAGCATTGTGTCAACGCTACCCCGGGCAGCCAATTTATGACCTGCCAGGGTGCTAACCCATTAACAAACAAAAAAAAAATGATTCATTCTGGTTTAGAAGGAAAACACAACGTGTTAAATCACTCATTGTAAAACACACTCCACTACCCTCAACAGCAGTTATACATTTATTTACCTGACTGTACCGTTCATAGCAAGGACATGGCTCTACCACGGGGGCATTTCATAAACAAGCATACGAATAAGTACTTAGCCTCATGAAGTTGTAATAAACAGAGAGGGTAGCCGAGCACGACATATTTACTGACCTTAAAACACCCTACATGCTGTTGATGTGCCATGGTATAGTTACGATAATTTAACTGGAAGCAGTTTAAAATAAAGCAATCCAATATGCTAGGTTATTTGGGACATATATGTGAGTACTTGTGTGGGAGGGTGGATTTGAGCACAATATGAATGTCTGGATAGTGAATTACATGTAAATGTTCTCTCATAATGTGTCAACTTGAGTCCACTTCCTTACATTTATGTATGTTAATAACTGAATTTAAATTTACACTGTTCACAATGAAAATATACTTTTCAAAGTTAATAAGAGGGAAACATAAGGTACCTGATATTAATACACAATGCCAATATACCGAAATGCCTAATATTTTTGGGATTCAAAATATATCCAAGTGTTGTGGATGGGTGGGTCAAGTATTCTCTAAACGAGAAGCGTAAGTATATTGAAACGTTTTGATCCTTTTTTAACTTGTAGGTTTTTTGAAATGTTTATTTTTTCTAATTTAAAAGTTATTGATTTTTTTATTTTTTATTTTTATTTACATTTTCTTTTTTTGATTTTCATTATTATGTAAATTATGCAATTAATTTCTTATTTGCCATTTAGTGCACATATGCCCTGGGTCATATTGATCAATTGCGAAGTCACATATTACATTTGATCATATATTGTATGTTCACATATGTCAGGGGTAATATCAATCATTTATTTATTCAAATTCCAGTCCCAACCATCAGTCTGCATAATGATTTATGTATCTTGTGCTTTTATAAATCCTGATGTTTTATTCACAACAGAGAACACTTGTACACAAGTATCTACAGGACAAAAATGGCCAAATAACTAACTCATGCTATTCATTAGCACGTTGTTATATTAAATGCCTAACTATGGACATACCTTTACACAAAGCTGAGTTACTATTTAACTACATATTCTAGAAAGTCATTAGCGCTAATGGCATTCATTGTAGACTGATGTTTCTTAACATGCATAATTCTAATGGCATAAAAACGTTAATTAGGGTCACTCAGATTTTACAGCACAGCATGCTAGTATGTCTGTTTGTGCTTCTGAAACTATAAAAAAAATACTGATAAGTAAAATAAATTCCAAAAAAACTGGGCCCGTTTGTCTATATATATATATTATATATAATATGATAGATATTAATAGTATCATATATAATATGATATATATATATATATATATATATATATATATAAATAGTATAGTAGCCTATAGAAAGTCTACACCCCCTTGCAAAATTTTCACCTTTTGTTACCTTATAGCCTGGAATTAAATTTGTTTTTGTTTTTTTTTCAATAAAAAAACTGAAATACCTTGGTTGGATAGGTGTCCATGTCCCTTGTAATAGCAATCCTAAAGTAGCTCAGGTGTAACCAATCGCCTTTAAAAATCACTCACCAAGTTAAGTGGCCTCTACCTGTGTAAAATTGTAGTAATTCACATGATTTCAGGATAAATTCAGCAGTTCCTGTAGGTTACCTCAGCTGGGTAGTGCATTTCAAAGCAAAGACTCAACTATGAGCACCAAGGAGCTTTCAAAAGTTGTTAAAAGGCACAAATCAGGGAATGGGTATAAAAAAATATCAAAGCCCTTGAATATCCCTTGGAGCACAGTCAAGATGATTATTAAGAAGTGGAAGGTGTATGGCACCACTAAGACCCTGCCTAAATCAGACCGTCCCCCCAAACTGGATGACCGATCAAAAAGGAGACTGATCAGAGAGGCTACGCAGAAGCCAATGGCAACTTTACAAGAGTTACAGGCTTTTATGGTCAAGACTGGTCAAAGTGTGCATATGACAATAATATCCCAAGCTCTCCGCTAATCTGGCTTGTATGGTAGAGTGGCAAGAAGAAAGACATTACTCAAGAAAGCAGACCTTGAATCCCGTTTGAAGTATGCAAAAAAAAAAAACACTTAGGAGATTCTGTAGCCATGTGGCAAAAAGTTTTGTCGTCTGACGAAACTAAAATTTAACTTTTTGGCCTAAATGCAAAGCGTTATGTTTGGTGCAAACCCAACACAGCATGTCACCCAAAGAAAACCATCCCTACTGTGAAGCATGGTGGTGGCAGCATCCTCTTATGGGGATGTTTCTCATCGGCAGAGACTGGGGCACTTGTCAGTATAGAAAGGAAAATGAAGGAAGCAAAGTACAAAGAAGTCCTTGAGGAAAACCTGCTGCCCTCTGCAAGAAAGCTGAAACTGGGACGGAAATTCACCTTTCAGCATGACAACAAACCAAAGCACACACCCAAAGCTACACCGGAGTGGCTAAGGGAAAAAAAGGTAAATGTCCTTGAGTGGCCTAGTCAGAGCCCCAACCTACAGTAAATCCAATCGAAAATGTGTAGCATGACTTGAAGATTGCTGTCCATCAACGCTCCGTAAGGAATTTGACAGAGCTTGAACAGTTTTGTAAAGAAGAATGGTCAAATATTGCCAAATCTAGGTGTGCAAAGTTGGTAGAGACCTATCCCAGCAGACTCACAGCTGTAATTGTTGCCAAAGGTGCTTTCAACATTAGTATTAACTCAGGAGGATGGAGACTTATCCAATTATGATCTTTCAGTTTTGTATTTTTAATATATAATTTTTTTTTTCTCAATACAAACTTTTTCCCCCTTAACAGTGTGGAGTATGTTGTGCAGATAAGTGGGAAAAAATCCTGATTTAAATGCATGAAACTCTGAGGCACTGACACAACAAAATGTGAAAAAAGTTCAAGGGGGTGTAGACTTTCTATAGACACTGTGTATATATATATATATATATTATATATATATATATATATATATATATATATATATATATATATAAATACAATATAAATAAAATTAAAAAGTCACCAGTGCAGTGGGTGCAAATGGAAAATGTTTTGACTTAAAAATAGATATTTGCTGCCTATTTAATTTTTAAGCTTGTCAAAAACAATTGCCACTTACTAATATATTAATTTATATTAGTAATTTCCAATTATTTTTAACAAGTTTTTGACAAGTTACTTTAACACAAACACATACAGAACTGTTAATCTATTACAAAGTAAAATAAAATTTAAAACAAATTCATGCTGTGGATGGAAAAAGCTCTTTGTCTGCTCTCACTCCCCATGTCTGGCAGGAAAGCAGCTCTCATTGTTTGTTTGTTGTTCCTGTGTTTTGACAAGAAAGGTCTTCCTCCAGGTTTCTTCCTGTTTATTTATGAGAAAGCCTCTCTGTTCTTGTTTGGTGTTGTGCATGGGAGGGACCCTGAGATTTTTTTTCCCACCTGCTTTTTACTGACTGGCAGACCTTGACAGAAATAAAACTCACCAGGACAAAATTTATTGGGCTTTGCTTGACTTGCTCCTTTTGTTTGTTTTCCGGGAACTCTATCATGTTCCCTTATCCAAAAACAATTATCACTGCTAATGGTGCACACACACATGTGAGATATGAGAGGATATGAGCACAGGAGCTGTTATTCTCTATCAAGCTGCTTCCTTACCCAAAGCAGGCTCCACATGCTGGTGATGTGTAGGGATCGTGAACTTGGTGACCTTTCAGGACCTCTGAGGGACTACTGGAGAAGGGTCAACAAAAATATCCGGCTGTTGGGATGATTTTCATTTGGGATGCAGTGGGAGTGCACAGTGGAAGCATGGTTGATCTGTAGTGTGGGTATCCAAATATCAAAACATCCCCCAACCACCAAGAGCTGAAGATACCGTGAAAGACTTGTGCAAGAAAACATTAACCATATGACCTGGAAACGGTATATTTAAATCAAAAATCTTGATTGAAGTACTTCCATTTATAGAGAAATGCCTTCAATTTGAGCTTATCTTATTGTTTCAAATATCAATAAAAGAACAACAGCATTGTTTCAACAGAAAGGTTGCTGGGTTTATTCATAGTAGTAATCTTGTCCAAAAGGTAGATGCAAGCAATGCTTCTTTAAAGAAAATGCTATAGTTAAATGACCTTATACAGTCAGGAACAATAAAGAAACGTATTTTAACGTGAGCAACGTGAGCAAATGCTTTGCACTATATAACAAAACTATATATATATATATATAAGATAATATATATATATTATATATGATCTATTATATATATTATACTATTTGAATATATCATAAACTTACTTAGCCATCATTTGTATTACCAGTAAGACATTAGTTCAGGGGTGTTAATCCCTTTTAGTGTTTCCAATATATCCTGTTCCCCCTTAGAGAAACCATTGGCATTCAAGATATCAGCTAGAGTACCACTAAACGCTGGTGACTGGAATGGTAGCAAGAAACTGTACATTTTTTGCAAGCAAAATCTAAACCTCCATGTGTCACTGAGGTGGTTGCATTTCTACACATTTAATCCTCAGCCCTTTCAGAGGTGTGATTAGCAAATAAGTGGCACTTAAGGCTTGGATTTTGTATGGTTTAGGTGTGCACACAAAAGAATCCCTGAACTCCGTCCATGAGGGATCTTTTAGAGGGGTAAGTTCAATCACAGTTCCTCTATGAATAGGCTCAGGGTATGAAGGTACAGTAGTGGTTTAGTCATCCCTTTAATAAACTGGTGTGAACTAGTGGAAACGTGCATACCAGAGGTACAACAAGGTATCTACAGAATCCTATATCTAAATCAATTCACTACAGGGGACCATGTGAATGGCCTTTAGTACCAGTTACTTAACGATTTTCTGCATATAAAAAACACCATATTTAGACAATTAGGAAGTTGATATAATCAGTGTATAGTCAGTTTTTCATGTACGGAAAGCTACAAAGTGGCATATAATTCAGTACGTTAACGTAACCTTATTCAGCAGGTTTCATTTCACCTACTGAAGCACAATTAGTTAATTCTATAGGGTGATGCAAAACTTTTGGCCATAGCTGTACTGTAATTTTTAGAACATAACATGCACCCTGTGTATTGCATGAAACACATGACTCAGTACCCTTGGGTTGAACCTAATATAACATGCAGACAACACTAATCAAAGCAGCCAATATAACATTATAAACCAAGCATACTGCCTACCTCATGTGTGTATGTGTGTGTGTGCACACACATAAATATAATATATATAGTATATATATTATATATATATATATATATATATATATATATATATATATATATATATATTTATGGAATATAATCTACGCTATTGTATATAAAATGTAGGGATTATACTCCAATGATTACAGTACTTCATTGCATGCACTTCTCACTCCCAGCAGTTATTCCTTGCTGTGTAAATAAAATAAATGACAGACAAGAGATTTCAAGTTTTATTTCATATGTTTTGTAAATCTCACTAAAACGCTTCGACATACAAACTGAAGGCAAGAATTGTGTTTGACTCTGGCCTACATGTAATTAGACTAAAGTCATTAATACTGGCATATAGACACTGCCGTTGTCTGGAAATGGATGTGTGGTTGAACAGAAGCATTCTTAGTGTTTTACATTCACTTTTCTCTTTGCAGAAGCACTAGATAATAATGCTATGAAATCTGAGCTGACATTTGAAATGCCTGTTTGGAAAAATAAGTTATTTCGTTTTCTTGTACGAGCTTTCAGATTAAAACAGTACACTCTCAATCTCTTTCTCGCTCTCTCTCTCTCTCTCTATCTCTCTCTCTCTCTCTCTCTCTCTCTCTCTCTCTCGCTCTCACTCTCATTTTCTGTCTATACCTACCATCTAAATATAATTTTAGTTGAGAACATCAATTGATTATCTTGCTTTCAATCCTAACAGCAGCTGTTCCTTTTCTCTCTCTCTTGGTTTCCCTTTCTAGCCTCAACCGTTAATCTCGTTAACTGTGTATGTGGTCTGTAGACAAAGTCAGAGTTCAAACAAACAGTTGTACTCTAAGCATGGAAGTGATTTTGTGGGAAAGTCCCTGGGGGCTGCTTATTGGTAGTAAAGGCTGAATCGAGAGTGTGAGAGAGGGAACTCAACACCTAGGCTCTGCTGAGTTTAGGGGAAGAAGGCGTGTATGCATGGTGTATTCTCTCTCTCTCTCTCTCTCTCTCTCTCTCTCTCTCTCTCTCTCTCTCTCTCTCTCTCTCTCTCTCCTTCCCTCCCTTTGCACAATTAATAAATGGGGTTGTTGTTATCTAAACCAGGGGTTGGAACACACAAACCCCAGTAATTTGGAGTTCTTAAGGATGTCTGTCTTTAAAAATGGTGAGAAGAACACAGACATGAGTAGTACCATAAGAGAAATTATTTTGTGCTCTGACTAAGCTGTTTTTATTTGTACATCACAGTAAAATAATATGAAACTATAGTACAGTGTATAGGGTGACCATATGACTCTGGGACAGTTTTGTATTTCCCTGTCATGCATTCATGTACTAGCATGCATTGCAGAGCAATTTAAAAAAAACAACGCTGTTTTCGAGCTTTCCTGGTGAACCATAGTGGTCACCCTAATTGTCTGTGATGTTTGGATAATTTTGTGGAAGGAACTTTGCAAGTTCTCCCATCCTGCTATAATTCTGGCACACAGTATAATGGCATACGTTATAATTTACCCACAGTATAATGCACACAGGTATTGCTAACCGTTCCAGTGGCCTCTAGTAGTTAAAAAACCACACTGATCTCATCAACAGCTGTGGAGGATACTTGTAAGTGAGCTGGACAGGAGTCTGTTTTTATTTTATTGGGAGGTAATGCATACAAAAATATAGTCAAACTATATTCCTATACAAAAGCTTTGCAATGAAAAAAAATCTAAGCTGATCCATCTGGGTCAAAAACAAATTCAGAAAACCGTAACTTCATTCTTATTTTGGTGATGCCCCAGTGATGTAACATGTATATATTGCAAAGACTTCCCAAACAAGGTTTCAGTCTGATGGAGTGACCTTTAGCGGTAGATGTACTAAGATGGGCCAGTGGCAGCACAAACAAACCGCAATTTGCATTTTCGTTGAGACACTTAGCAAAGCATATATTTTGTTGTATGTACTGTGAGAAAATATTTCAATGACAAGAGCTGCAATATACTAATTGAAATATTTATTGTGTCTTCTTAGCAAGATCTCTATTGCGAGAGTCGTGAGACATTGTTCAGATAAGTAGCGGTAGTTGAGTTGTGGTTTGCTGCAGCACAGAGTGCCCCAAGGATAACGTCTATACATGCAAGAGTGCAAGAATCAAAATAACATTGTTTTTGTTAAATGTAAACGTCTTTTGTACAAAGTATTCTGTTTCGTCTTCATTTTACCTATTTTAATACTGTTATATATTTATAAAAATAAAAGGCAGTTTAATCCTGTCAGATTCTATAGTGGGGCCCCCACCTTCAGCCCCAAATAAAAAATGTATTTGTCCGGTGTTATGTTTAAAAAAAAACACAATAAAATCGCATACACATGTATTTATAGTGCTCAGTGTATTTTAAATGTATAAATCATTGTGCTGAAATAACACTAATGTACTTTGGGTAGGTTACACATTACATTATGAACAAAAATGTACAGTTTTCCTATACAATATATTATTATTATTATTATTATTATTATTTATTATTATTATTATTATTATTATTATTAACGTGGCAGGCTCGACAATATACGCAAAATGGATTATGGTGCTGCATAGACAAGTTATGATACTTACAGGAGGACAGTCAATTCTTGTTAATACAAAGGACCAGCAACAAATATGCATTATACCACTAATTCGTCTGATCATTATTAGCCTATAAGCCAAATGTATACAGTACTGTCATTTTTATTTAGATCAGTCAGTGGTGCAGTGCTAAATTGTGCACAATTACAAACCACCTGCACATTAATAGAATAGGTGTGTTTCCTATTGCTATACAGAGACTAAGAATGAGCTGGAGGGGTTAGCGGCACATATATGGGAAATGCCAGCAAAAATTGCGACTGTTTAAAACATGCTTTCAAAAGTTCTTAACAGATTGATGCAATTGTACGTGTTCAATTGCTTGCATCTTTCATACATCTCACAGATACATCTCACATACCTGAGAACCCTCATTTGCACTATCCCCGCCCTCTTTTTGTGAATTTATGCAGGAATGCCCATAATTACATACTCATCTACTTTTGAACCGCAAACAGAATCAGCTGCCACAAAGCATTCCCTAAAAAATTGCAAATAGCACCACGCTTGTTTAGTGCATTTCACCCAAGACTTTCAACTCGTTTGCAACTGGTCTGCTACCATTGCGACAGACACAACACTTTAGTACACTCATCCCTGAGTGCTGTAGTTGTTCAAAGAATTCCCATTTCAATTATTATCTCTCACCACCACTTACACTGCCTATAGAAAGTCTACACCCCCTTTCAAAATGTTCAACCTTTGTTGCCTTTTAGCCTGGAATTAAAATGCTTTTTTTTTCATTTATCTACACATCCTAAACCACAACTTCCAAGTGAAAACAGTATTCTAGAAATTTGTAGAAAATTCATTAAAAATAAAAACTGAAATAGCTTGGTTGGATAAGTGTCCACCCCCCCTTGTAATAGCAATCCTAAATTAGCTCAGGTGTAACCAATCACCTTCAAAATCACACACCAAGTTAAGTGGCCTCCACAGGTGTTAAACTGTAGTGATGCAGATGATTTCAGGATAAATTCAGCAGTTCCTGTAGGTTCCCTCTGGTGGGCAGTGTATTTCAAAGCAAAGACTTAACCATGAGTACCATGGAGCTTTCAAAAGAACTCCGGGACAAAATTGTTGAAAGGCACAGATCAGGGGATGGGTATAAAAAAATATCACTGGCCTTGAATATCCCCTGGAGCATGGTCAAGACAATTATTAAGAAGGAGACTGATCAGAGAGGCTACTAAGAGGCCAATGGCAACTTTGCAAGAGCTACAGACTTGTATGGCCAAGACTGGTCAAAGTGTGCATGTGACAACAATATCCCAAGCACTCCACTAATCTGGCCTGTATTTTACTCAAGAAAGCCCATCTTGAATCTCGTTTGAAGTATGCAAAAAAACACTCTGTAGCCAAGTGGCAAAAAGTTTTGTGGTCTGACGAAACTAAGATGGAAATTTTTGGCCTAAATGCAAAGTGTTATGTTTGGCGCAAACCCAACACAGCGCATCACCCAAAGAACACCATCCCTACTGTGAAGCATGGTGGTGTTTCTCATTGGCAGGGACTGGGGCACTTGTCAGGATAGAAGCGAAAATGAATGGAGCAAAACACAGAAAAAGTCCTTGAGGAAAACCTGCTGCCCTCTGCAAGAAAGCTGAAACTGGGACAGAAGTTCATCTTTCAGCATGACAATGACCCAAAGCACACAGCCAAAGCTACACTGGAGTGGCTAAGGAACAAAAGGTAAGTCAGAGCCCCAACTTAAATCCAATCGAAAATTTGTGGCATGACTTGAAGGTTGCTGTCAATCAACACTGTCCAAGGAACTTGACAGCTTGAACAGTTTTGTAAAGAAGCATGGTCAAATATTGCCAGATCTAGGTGTGCAAAGTTGGTAGAGACCTATCCCAACAGATTCACAGCTCTAATTGCTGCCAAAGGTGCTTCCACCAAGTATTAAATCAGGAGGGTGGAGTTTATCCAATTATGATCTGTCAGTTTTGTATTTTTAATATATAATCTTTTTCTCAATAAAAACTTTTTTTTCCCCTCAACAGTGTGGAGTATGGTGTGGAGATAAGTGGAAAAAAAAATCTTCATTTAAATGCATGAAACTCTGAGGCACTGACACAACAAAATGTGAAAAAAGTTCAAGGGGGTGTAGACTTTCTATAGGCACTGTAATTTATATTTTAAAGAAAAAAAACAAGCACTGGTGGAACTCAATAACAAGCATCCATCCACAAACCGCGTACTGCATTAACCAAATTGCAAAAACATTGTTGTTTACATTTTTAAACCTATATTCGGATAAGGGGAAAATGCAAGGGGATGTTGCATTAACATTTATTTTGCTTGAAAGTGAGTGCTCAGCATAATCAAATCTGGTATATAAACAGGGTTTCACTGCAAAAGCATGAAACCAACTCAACATCCTTGAATAGATTTCACATTTTAAACCTAGCTCAAATTAATCTGCGCAAAAGAACTAGCAAGTAAAATTGAAAATCTGATACAAGAGAAGGGTGAGGATAAAAACAGGATTAGACTTTATAGGCCTGGTTTTCAAAGATTGCGTAAAAAAAAAAAAAAAAAAGTAGAAATGGCGCGTAAGCAGGAACTGTGAGTTGGCAGATATGAGTTTCCGTTCATAGCCAATTTTCAGCATGTTTTCCACAATTTTGCCTGTTTCAGATAGGACCCTATTTATGGTACATGCAATAATAATGACTTTAATGCATGTTAAAGTCTGTTTAGCCATGAAAGACATTTGCATGTTTTGGCGAATGGATGTTTAATTTTTCAGAAGAACGCCAATGTCTGCTGGGCTGTCAGTAAAGGAGAAAGAACCAAAACAAAAGACTGAGATGTAAGAGGGGGAGAGGAAAAGGAATTTGAGGCCACATAGCAAATATACTTTCCTAGTAAATAAATAAGTAAAAGTTTCCAGATGCGTTGGCCAGGAGATTAAACTTTTTTCTTTTTAATGGTAAAGGGGATATTGAGTTACTGTGGGACATGCACGTAAATCAAGTCTGAGGAAAATTGACTTAATACCTTTCATTGAAGTTTGTGGGCTCCCTATCCTAGCTAGATTTGTTCCATACTATTTAAGGCAAAATCAATTACACAGATTCCCTCTGGTTCTTTGAAAATGGTGTTTAGGTTGGAAAAGTGTGTAAGTGCTCATCAAGCCATGTAACTACTACTTAGTCAATATTTAATGCGAGTATGCTAGAATCAAGCCGGATGTGATAAATGCACTTAAACACAGATAGAACTCCTCTAACACTGTATACAACTGCTGTATTCCTCAGTCAGCACAATGAGAAACCTGTAAATACACTGTATATATGCACAAGAAAGAGAATTGAAGCCAATAAAATAAGTATGACTGAAAAGCATCCTGACCACATGAAGATTTATTGGCAGGAATATTGATAGGAATAAATCCTTAAAGACTCAAGTATGAATTATAATCCATAAGAATTGCTGAATAAAAGTGGCAAATAAATAGCATAAAGAGACCAGGTGTGAAAGTAAGTCAGGTCCATATTTCTAAAACAGTAACAGACATGTCCGTCAAGCATAAGTATGCCTGCTAACGTAAAGGCTGTAATGCTGTTATCGTGTAATGCATCGAACGGATATGTTATGTTCTTACAACCCTCTATCAGTCCTTTACAAACATGAAGAGGTTAGACTTTAGAAAGATATTGTATATCAGAAAATAGTAAATACTACTGCTACCCCTTTAAAATACAAAACACCACTGCTACCCTTTACAAATCTCACTCTGACTTGCGTCTCTCCAACAAGGGGGTTCTACTGAAAAATCCCCTGTTTCTTGATGTTTCACTGCCATTAATGTCACCTGCAAAACCCACATTAATGTCTAACACATAGGCCCAAATTTATAAAGGGAAAACACAGACTGCAAAAAGTCACATAATGTGCGTGTTCAGTACAGCCGCACTCATCGTTAAAATAATGACCATTTTCAAACACTAATTATGTAAAGCAGGTGATTCCACAATCAAACAATTTAAATACCCCTCACCGCAATTAGTGGTGGAGAATTACACACCTCTCACAATAAACAGTGGGTTTGGGTCAACCCTGCATGTGTACTAGGGTGACCACCCGGACCCACAATCTCAGGACACTTTGAGACAGAACAGGATTTTGAACATGCCTCTGAATGGAAAGAAATGAACGTGTACATTAGCTACGCCTTTGCTAAGATGAATAACTTACTGTTCTTGAATTGCTGCGTGCAGGAAACAATACTGATCAGCTGTTCACTGCCTCCAATCAGACATAGCTACTAAACAGCTGAGCAACGTTACTGATGTAATTCATATTAATATTAATGAACAGAAAATAAATAGCGATTTATTTTTATTTTAAATAATAATGATACAAATAAAAATGCATACGTATTTTATTCATTATTATTATTATAATTATACAATTGTTGCCTGCACATGCTAATTAAGCACAATTCTTCATCTGAGCAAAGGTGCAGCTAATGTACATTTTTGTACATTCATAGAATATTTGTGTTTTGCGATGTTGGGGCCAATGGAACATGAGTACAGTTACTGGGGCAATGTAACGGTGCGATCGCCTTACTAAGGCATCCAACACCACAGGCAACGCACAAGAAAATGAGGACTGGGAGATGCCAGCCACAGGAACCACTGTCCCTTTATATACTGTCTGATTGCTTGCAAATTTAAAATAATCACTCAAATATGAGGCCCGCAATTACTGGCAGCTTTAATAAACAAGACGGAATATCTGATAGACCTCATTTGCAAAATCCCCTCCCAATTTTACAGGTTTTGTTCAGAAACACCCAGAATTACATATGCATCAAGGGCTAAGTGCACAGAGACATTACCCCCGCAAATCATGTCTTAACTGTTTGTTTATGCCATTGTGTGTGTTTTATAAATCCCACCCAAAAATTCAGAACCCTCAGCACCAGTAAAACATGTACAACCCTTTTATAAATCGGGGCCATAATGTCTAAAATAAATAAATAAATAAATAAATAAATAGCCTTTTGAATACTGTATGCTATCTATCCATCTTTATCTCTGTCTGCCTGTCTGCCTGCCTATACCACCCTCTGTTTAAGTACCGGAACATGCATAAAGGTTTAAATAGGATTACAGTTTTGGTGTGATGCCCATCTCATGTGTAGCCGTATCCATGGGACCAGCAGAAAACTAAACTGTGGTTGCCATGGTGACGATATTCGATACAAAGTTAGATACTGTATATCTGCCCTCCATATAGCTAATGTTGGGACATGGGGCTGTGTTTATAAAATGACTCTATTCCCCTTTACTTTTCTTTACGTGAATCTGGCTGCTGGGGTGTTGGGGTCTTGTCCTGAGGTAAGAACCCTGAGCCCCAAACAGTCCTTTCCCTTGAATTTGCTGTCTAGCATTATTTTCCAGGTTTGTCTATATCTGCTATGCCGCCTCAGCTGGGCCTTTGTTTTAACTGCTGGGCTAACCTAAGTCCTTAATACATAGCTATAGGGTTAAGATAAACTATATGGTTCTTGTCTTGGTTTTGTGAATTTATTCAGGATTAAGGAACTATAGTTAATGTAATTGGTTTAATAATGCAAGTTCTGAGTAATATGATTCCAAGATAATTGGAGGATATAGGCAATTGCTGGTTTATTTTCTCAAATGAATCATAAATAATGAAAAACAAGAGAACGCTGATATGATTCCCATTCTGCATGATAACATGACCTTCCTTCGCATTGCCGAAAGCATCTTTAAATAACTATTTTGCTGTCTTACGCTTGAACATAGGTATTTATTATTCTGAACAGTAAAAAGCAGAAGCAAGCCCTGGAATATTTCCTTTTTGCTCAAACAGAAGAAGTTAGTTTACTTCAAGAAAAGCTGTCAATAATATGCATACAACCTGACATGGCTTCTAAATTTATCATGAATAATAAATTGTGCCACATGAGTCATCTAAGGACATAATAGATATGACACCAAAAAGAACAGTTTATAGAAGCAGTTATAATTAACAAGCCAATCATTTAGTCCCACAAACAACTGGAATACAGTGCATGGGGTAACTAAAAAACTGGGCACCCTATTATGGTCTCCTGGTGGACAAGCTTGGTGTGTTATCTTCGGTTTTTCTGAAGTAACTTTTAAGGGAGGAGGCAAGAGACTGGATGGCATGGAAGCTGCATGTTTGTATCTGTAAGCCAGGGCTGAATGGATTGTTTTCTATTTCTGGACTCTTGCCATCCCTCGTAAATAATGCACATATCTAAAATGTGAAGGTGCACTTGATGTTGAAAGGTGCTAATGGGCATTTGTTGTGAAGCTTCATGTTTTCGCACTGGGTCCAATTACTTTCTGCCTTTACTTGGTATTGAGGGCTAGCAGGCACAGGTGATTGGACCATATGAGGTGCTAAGGGCTTTTCATTAGAGTCCTGTGCACTAACCTACCTCATTTAAGGGGTTTGATTCCATAGAGGTGAGGACTGTTATAGTTAACAGGCTGGTACATTTTCTTGATATTAAACAGAATGTTTTTATGTGGGAATATTGTACCAGGGTGTAAATCAAATTCACTGTATTTAATCCATAGCAATATCCTCCACATCTGATCTCAACCACCTTCATCATTGTTCACGACATAAGGTTTCCACAGTCCCATCATCTTCCTTCTTATCGTAAGGTGAAGGCGTAATTTGTGGCTCACAAATGAATCAGTTCATCACACAACGTGTTTACATGTGATAGTCCCTGCTTAGCTGGTCTATGAATGCAAAGGTCAATTAAGCTATGCTAGCTAAAAGCACTCAGCATACAGAACACAATTAAAGCAACCCTTCAATGTCATGTCAAGGTCAAAGGATGTAGTGGTCTTTTTTTTTTTTTGCTTGAGAATACGTTCAATGCTCAAAATGTAGTTGACATCAGCAGTGACCAAAAATAGCAACACCAGGTAGTCCTATCAGCAAAATACACACCTGATTTCAGATTTCATTAAACTTTGTACTACAACCCACTGAACAGCAAATTTGTTTAGAAGATCATTGCAACTGAGCATTGGTTGTTGTTCTATGAATGGCAGTCCATTAAAGACCAATCTACAGATATTTTCAGGCTTCTCATGAAGTGGCACTTCAGAGAGGGTTTAAGGTTAGGCTGGTTGATGTATTTCTAGTGGAATCATACGTACAGCAAGGAGCACACAATGCAACACATATACTATCTGAACTGACCTTTCATTGATTCAAAGACATTTAATAATCAGTGATTGTGCAGCTATTTCTTCTTTTCTGAACCTGCAAACAGCAATGTTTTCAGTTTAATTAAATTCTTTTATGTACGTATCTCCTGCACCAGTGGGATAATTCTTATTCCTCTTTGAAGCAATTAACATTTTTTCTTCAATGATTACGTGATCAGCCCTACTGCTGGCACCAGAGAATGTTGATAACCACAACTAATGTGCACAAACATAAAGAGTCACCTCTGGAGGCTGGAGTTTCAGATCCAGCACACAAATGAAACTAGTTTGGTTGTCTAACTTACAATGTACATGGTCTTTGTTGCTTTATATACAGTCTTTGGACTGAATGCCCATTTATAATAATGCCTGAATCAAAATCAAAATAAAGCAATATGTAAAGGCTTTTAAAATAGAGCTACAGGGATGCCTATAATTTTGTTTTAAGAAAACACATTTAAAAACTACTGCTCTGTATTAGGAATTGTTGGTTTGGTGGCAACCAAAATTAAACTAGCTTTTGGAGCATACTATCAAATTTACATAGAATTTATTTAGCCACTCTTTTCTATGGCTTTAACAAATTCTATTCACCCATCATCATAAACCTTAATCCGCTCTTCGTCAATATCCTCAGATCAATTTTTCTGAAGCTATTTTTTCCATTCCTTGCAATAGATTAATCTTTAGGATGTTTCCCAACTTGAGGTAAAATGAAATACCGGCAATAACAAAGGCAAAACAGAGAAAGAGACAGAGAAAGGGAGAGTGTGTGAATGTTTAAAACAAAGGGAATCTCATTTCTCTGCACTGTGAGCAATCCAGTTTAGTGACACTGGGGAATTGGAACGAGTTAGAAACCTACACTGGAGAATTAATTAAAAGAATTTCATCCTGCCGATTGTTTGTTATTTTTTGCTGACCTCACCTTGTGGATTAATATTTAATTAGCCTTTCGGAGAAGTGGAAAACACTTATTAACTTGATCTGTCAATCTGCCAGGGCCAAGTCTCGGAATGGACACTGTTACAAGAGGGAGAGAGAAGGAGGTTCCAATTTAATTTCCTACTTTCATTTCCTCAACTCCCAGACCCTTACCTTATTCAAGGCATAATTATGATTTTTTTTATTGCAAGTTGCCAGTTGGGTCAAATTGACCATTTTCAGTCCCCACTTCATGATTACCTGTGAGTCTGTTAAACTGACAGCTGAGATGGACACTCAACGAGCTAACATTAATTGGCACAAATATTATCAGTGCATAAGGATTGAATTATATTACTATGTTAATTGGATAGGTGCAGTGGTTTGCTGTCAAGATGCTGATGGCTAAACCAATGTTGTAGCTCATTTACTACTGCCTACAGAGCTTTTGCTATACTGTTTTTTTTTTTTTTTTAAAGACATTATTATGAAATCATTATTACATTGTAAACCTTTCTTTGAGGTGTATCTCAGCACCATCCTACAAGCTCCCCCCTCTGACCTCGATTGTATATGACTCACTAATACACTAGTCTAGAGATAATTTCTACTGCCATGCCTCAGCACAATAATCCCAGAAGTCCTAATAAAAGCAGGATGAAGTAATTGCAGGTCACATGCATATTATAACTGTTACCAGTACACATTATTGCTATTATCCACTTAGTTTATTCTGTTCAGTTGGTTGTTATCCTAATCATGATAATTAATAACAAAAATTAAAAATGAGCAAAAAAATAAGGTCATAAACCTTTTAAGAATTGGTTTAATAATAACTGACAATAATATAAAGTATAAACATATACTAGATCTGTGTTGATAATATACACAGATGATGCATTATGTGCATTCCTGTTTGGTAGAAGTTTACCATGCATTGCCCAATCTTATACAATATATATTTTATGCATTTACCAGGTTTTACCAAATTGTCCTGTTGATTGATGCTTTATCATGGTGTATAGATTACAGCTGCGAATGTTTATTTGGAACGTTAACAAACTTCCATTCATGAATGGTTCATTTTGTTTGAAAAGGCTAACTCATATATTTAGGTGCTGGTGGTTGATTTAAAAGCAGAAATGTCTGAAATACAGCCCCCAACTGCGTAATCAATAAAACTTCTGTAAAATGTAAAGCTGGACGTGCAGTGATGTGTTTGAGTAAATCATATAGACTTGGAAAAGCTTACTGGCACACTGCGTGAAGAAAAGAACAAACTTTGCAGTCTAATTATTTTCCCTTAAACGAGGAAGATTGAAATATTTGCTGAGCAAAAGCCATTTAAAGAAAATATTACCATTTTTATGAAAAAACGATTGAATCTGTGTGTACTACTACTTAAGAAAATCATGCTTCTGAAATGTATTTGGGAAATAGTAATATGAGACAATATGCAAAACATTGACAGAAAATTAAATATTTTCCCTTTCTTTTTAAGGTGGGTTGGGAAACTACTAATATATATATATATATATATATATATATATATATATATATATATATATATATATATATATTATATATATATATATATATATATATATATATATATATATATATATATATATATATATATAATATATATATATCTATTGTTACATTGGACATATATTTGGTAATTCATATAAAATATATTTATTGTTACATTGGACAATATATTTGGTAATTCACAGCATGTTATAATAAAAAAAAAACACATGTTAAAATATTTTGTTTGGGTTTTGTTTGTGCAGCTACTCCAGTTGCTATTCATAATAACACATTACGATACTTAAATAATTGTTTGAAAAATGCAGGTTAGGTTCTCATCTCTCTCTCTCTCTCTCTCTCTCTCTCTCTCTCTCTCTCTCTCTCTCTCTCTCTCTCTCTCTCTCTCCTCTTAATCAGAACAGACAATGACACATTTACAGAGAAAAAATACAAGAACATGACATTATCAAAGGACTGTCAATCTCCTCAGTGAAAGAGCAACATTTTTATCAGAAACTTGTCTGAAGCGACAGAGACATAGGCTGATAGTCAGCATTGACACATGGACCAGTACTACCAACCATCTGTAAAGGCTCTAAATGAAATTGCCTACACGTATTGAAAGCATTAACGATTTACTACTGGGCCATCTGAACAATACTGTAGATCCTCATCATTCCAACTGTTTATTTAAATATTCATTTGTATTTTTTCCAACTGTGTAGTTTATATTATAATTTCAAGCATAGTAGTGTGTTGCTGTTGTGTGATTTTATTCCTTGTGAAACACTTAAATTAATCATTACCAGACATCTTATAATAAACTATGGTGGCTCATTAAGGACAGTGGGAGGAATAGAAATGTGAAATCACAAAACACATTGTCTCAGGATCTTGGTGTTTCAAACTGTTAGGTCGAGATCATGAGAAAATTTATCTTTCTGACTTCTATCTTGATGTAACACATTTTTATTTAGATGTTTTTCCATCTCACATATGAGCCAAAGTAATAAACAGAACCCTGCTTTTAATTTAATAAAGGCAATAAGAATGTGTTGTAAACTTCTATAGAACAGTGGGAAATATAATAATTCTACATAAAGACCTTTTTAATTTACTGACTTATGCAGGTGAACTCTCCCCATGAGCAATTTACTGATAATGTGGTCTTTTAAATTAAATGTTATGCAAAATGCTGCACTATAGTAATTTCACATCCCCATGGAACAAACCATTAATATAATTGCTGGTATGTCAGTATTTTTTATGCATTTTACAAAGACACATTTCTGTCAACAGTTGAATATTTAATTACTTGTTTTTGTGTGTGTGTGTGTTTTTTTAAACTGCATTCTCTGCTTGTAGCAGGAAACATTGAATGACAAGCTTAGTAAAATGGAATAAGAATGAAAAGCCCTTTTTTCATTCAAAAGTCTTAACTTTGCTTGTGTAAACACAGCCGTCTTACTTTAATCTAACTGTTTTTTTTTTTTTCCTGATCTTTTGCCAGATCAGTTCCAGATCTGTAAGAGATTAGGGAAGGTCCCATAAAGCAGCTGTAGTTAAATCAGCTTAAACTTCACCTAGTGTTATGTGCAAACATGCTGAGCCTGGATAGTGCTCGCAGAGGGCTTATTAAATCAGCCAGGCATTGTCCTTTGTCTTGTGGCGATTATCATTTTGAATAAATTAATACAATTAAAGTCTACGTTATTTAGTTATTTATCTCCACTTTACTATAAAGCCAGTAGTGAAAAAAAAAAAAAAAAAACACTGTGAAAAATTACTTCTTATAAAAGCTGCAAACACAAACTGGAGTTTATTCAAAATCAGTTTCTGCTAGAAAATGGTGTAAACGTGCTTAAAGATTGATATACTACAGGCTACAATTGTCTCCCATAGTCCACACAGTGCATTGAGAATTTAAAGTTCACTCCGGAACAGCTGGGAATCCTGGAAGATAAAGTAATCAAGAATGATGCCAAGCTGTCTGAAATGGGCATGGAGAAACTCCCCCCAGGGGAGAAAGAGAGAGACAGACAAAATCTGGCTTCATCATTGTAGTAAGTATGCCACGCCATGGACAAGAAGCACTGTTACTGAACATTGATGGAACCAGCTTCTTTGTTTGTCAGTCGTATTCTCCCATTCCACACTTTTATTGGTGCAGAACTGTCTTTCACATACCCAATCAGAACTAAGTCAAGTAGACAAATGTTTCAGCTTTTGTTTAAAACGTGGTTGACACAGGGCATGGTGTGCAAAGACCTCAGACAACTAGCAGGATTATAAACCTGCTATTTCTCGGTCAGAAAGTTGCTGATAGAGTGCTTTGTGAATTAAGAACAGCAGTTTGAATTGTGCATGAAGCTCAACTGGAAGCCAATGAAAATCCAGTAAAGTTTGGAAAATTGGATCCCGACGGGATTGCCCAGTCAAGGGTTGAGTTGAGGCATTGTGAATGTCCTGGAGTCTGGTTCAACACAGAGGCAGACCCACATACTGGGCGTTGCCATAGTTGAGACAAGATATAACAAGGGCATTCAGAACGGTAGCACAGTCTCTGTCAGACAGAAGAGGTTTAATCTCTTTAATTGTAGGTGGAACGTACAAGTTTTTACTACTTGTTTTTGACCAACACCAGACTCAGACTCTTAGTCCTATTTACAAACAGGGGAGAAGTTCTATTGGTAGTTATTGATGATGCCATATGATTCAGATCGCCAAGTTTGGACTCCAACTCAACTAGAAAGTATTTTGTTTATCAGAGTTAAGTTTCAACCAATTGTCAGACATCCAGCTACTAATATCAGACAGATAAACGAACAGAGTATTAAAGTCCTGCTCAATGTAGTTTATCTTTAGCAGAAATAACAAAAGTTGCAGTTATGATAATGTAAAATGATTTCCTTACACAGTAATCATAACATATTTTAAACAGTTTCATAATGTGTTTGAAATATTATATATTTCCAGACATATTCCGTACTTTCTGTTTTCTTTCTAGGGTTCTTAATTCTGAATTGAAATGTTCCCTCTAAAAACATTCAGCCTTCCTGTCTGTATGACTGAGTAAAGTTGATTGTGCGTGCAAGGTGTTTGCTCAGAAAGGGTTCAGCACAATTTAACGTTTTGAGTTACCTATTGTGCTCAGCAACACGCCAGTTTATGGAAAGAAAGCAGTGTCTTATTTGTACACTTTGGATTTGTTATTTAACAGATATCAAAAAGGTATACGTGTTCTTGTAAAACTCAGTTTTCATTTTTTTGAAAAGTTTCCCTCAAGGCAATTAAATGCCACTATGAACAAAACCCATGCATGTATTTAATCATGGAAAAACCACAATTATGTTCTGATTTAAAAAAAAAATTTTTTTAAAGATCCAGTTTAATTCTGTACTAAAAAAAAGTGAATTAAGTATTTAACTGTACAATCATTTCAGTTTTTCCCTGCAACCTTTGTTTTGTTTAAGAACCTTCGTTTTGCCAGTAATATAATTTTGTTATTTAAAACAGATAATCTTTTAATTAAGCATTAAACCTTAAGGTGTTTAGAATTTGGCCTTTAAAGTATATATCATCATCTATCTTGTTAAAGTTATACAATCATTCTTGAACTTCCTCCTGTATTTCTCCAGTCCTATTATTACTGGAAGCTAATGCTAAAGGTTTAAAAGCAATTAGAGGCTACTGGTGATGAATACCTCCATTGGGATGGAGTAAGGTGGAATTTCTTTTTTCTAGAGTCGTCATATTTAATGTTCTTTTAATATTTCTTTTTGTAACAAGAAAAACACTAAAGAGCTCCTTTTCTTCCTGGTGGAGGGCATTTATTTATTTATGCTTATAAGAAGTTATTGATTTGGCCAATGTTGGTTCACCAGAGGTGAAAGTCTTTTTTTATATGTGTAATGCTGAGTGATATATATATATATATTCTCAGTTATACAATAATAATAATAAAAAAAAACTACTGGGCTGTTATATTACACGGTATATGAAGAAGCAGAATGTAACAATTCCATAATGGGATAAGCTGAACACAGACCACTTCCTGATGGAGGAAGTAATCTGACCTTGGCAAGTTTTACTCTGTGAAAAAGAGAGCAAGCGCAGCTATGTCAGATAGAGGGCATCCAGACCTTTTCTTAACAGCTACAAGATTAAAGTAGCCTGAAAGAAAAAGGAGACCTGTTGTACAGGATACTCATTATTTTATTACTGCAGTGTCAAGCCCATAAAAAACTATATTTTGGCTAAAAGTTTCTGGCAGTGAGTGTGTGCAAGGCCCAAGGGCTCATCTTTTGAAGAGTTCACTGTGTGTGCGTGTGTGGTATGATCCCAGTGGAGATGCACCTCCATGCTTTGCCTATGAACCTTGCTGGTGCCTGCCGCAAAGGGAGACTAATCACTCTTGATTTGTGGCAGTCATGGGATCCAGCCATTAACAGGTCCCCTGTATTTTTGCAGCTTTTTCAGGGTGGCTTTTGGCTCACGCTGGGGTTGATCGAGGTCTTCCGAGATGTGACGCTCGAGAAAGAAGGGAAACTTTGTGCTCTGCTGAGTGCATGCCATGTGGGTCTAGACCTCTGCTAATGAGCTATACAGTGAAACAGGGCAGCCTGCCCATCCCACTGAGACAATATTCACATTGATGCACAGGTAATGACAAAAACAGACAAACCTTTAGTTTCCCGCTCTATATATGAATGTTGAGGATAACCCTAAAATGATCAGGCTGTTAATGTTCCAATAGTGGACCTGTGCTCAGGGACTGGAAAAGAAAATTGATGGATTTCAAAATGAATTGTGCCATTATCCTGTTAGAGACACTGTCAATATGCCTGCATACTAAATGGTATTTACTTAATGTCTCTTTATAAATGAACAACCTCTGATTTGATTGTCTATGGTACTAACTCCCCTGGAGTCCATTACCTGATCGTATTACAGAACAAATTGTGACAGCACTGATAACATACAACCAAATGAGATAGTTTAACCTTGTTGCCCCTTAAAATGGAAAGTAACCAAAATAGGTTCTTAAATAGATATACGTGATGTAATTTAAAAGTGAATCATACTTTTTCAGACGCAATCTTCCTAAAAATGTCAACAGTGACAGCCAGGACATGAGAGCGTATCTGAAAATGTTCAATAAGCCAACGTTTCTTTCCTTTTTCTTATTTAAAGTAAGAGCTTCTATAATACATTTTGAATAAACGCAGATACACTTTTCATGTGTCTTCATATGAAATGTTTAATTATTATTATTATTATTATTATTATTATTATTATTATTATTATTATTATTATTATTATTATGGCAACACACCAGCCCTCCTCTTGCAATGACACAGAGCTTACCTTCAAGGGATATTATGCATATTTCCATCTTCTATGTTTGAGGCAGCTCCAATGCCCAGACCCTCACCTCAGGAGACTCTGCTTTGATTTTGTATATGTCAGCTCCTGCTGCTCACCATCTCTGCAGTGCACTTATTTCCCTTTGCTTTATTAAATATTTAGCATGTAAGATTCACACTTTCCGTGTAACTAGAACTCCCCGGGAGGCTGGGTGGTGCAGAAATAACTGCTGTTTACAGTTGCATCGCAGAGAACAGGCATGGCAGAAGATACTTTTTCTTGTCGTCTGCTTAAGCTTTACAAGCTGTTGCTATTGGAAGTAACTGTAAATGCGGATTGATTTTGTAGGTTATACCAAATGATCATCTCGGCAGCGCCTATAGGAGTAAAAAGGTTGAATCTAATTACCATCTTAAACTATTTAACTACCAGTATATTAAACTATAGAACATCTTATATTTTAATGACAGTATGTGCGTTGCTGTACACTAATATTCAAACCACAATAAAACCTGCATGTCATTTGCCATATTTATATCTCTATTCAGGTTTGCAATGTCCTTCTGTACTTTCGGCAATGCAGAAGTACTGTAGGCATTGAATAATCAAGCCACAGGAACTAGAAGCTTCTGAACATTCTATAGTCAACAGCATTAATTACTGATTCTTTGATGTGATATTTCAGAACCCTGTTCAGATTGATTACTCTTTGAGCTGAGTTGTCTACCAATTACTCAGACAATTAGTCAACTAATTAAATACTTACCCTGTGCTTCAGAAAGAGAGGAACGCTTGGAGAATCTCTCTTGATATATGAGCTGTCAAGGATTTGCAGCGCCTTATACAGTGAAAGGTAAAGACATAAAAATTACAGAAGTTACAGAGCAAAAAAAAAAAAGCATATGATTCACTAAAGAAAATGGTAATAGAAATGTAACTGTCAAGTCACCTGTTTTACTCTTTGCAGACAGAGGATTAGCTGTATGTGATATGCCAATCTGTGTGCTTTTCTGCAGACAGCAAAATGGAAGAGATCCTTCATTAAAACAGGACAGTGGGCTGTGTAGAGTAGAAAAGGTTAAGTATGAGTAATTATCAATTGACAGTTTAATATTTTTAAAATTAATATAGCTCGTACTAATCACTGACAGAGTCAATCCTCAAATATGTATAGCCAGTTATAAACCCTGGATACAAATGCACAGAGCTGTACATTTTTATTTTGAATATATTTTATTATGAAATGAGCTTTTGATAGCTTGGTTCATGAGGGGTTTTAACATCACAGTTTCTCCTGAGTAAATCCTCATACTTGAATTAGATTAAAATGAAAAACACTATAGAAGTCCCTGTTCTATTGTTCTCTTTTTAATATGTTTTATACAGGGTGATCACATCATACTTATTTGAATATACCCATACCTCATGGGCCAGCAACATAGTTACAAGGGAGGTGGCATAAATATATTTAGCATGTTTCAAAATCATGCAAAAACAGTGTTACCTAAGCTCTAGTTGGTCTGTAACTGAGCCAAGTTACATTTTATATATCTTATTGAGTCAACTGTTTCTATACAGAGACAGTTCTTGTCTTTTCAACCAACAGTGGCTAAAATGACAATTTACATCACCGTTTCTGTATAATATTAATCATTCACTAAAACTGTGCATTGGACATTTTTCTGCAAGCCTGTGCTTGATTGAAAAATCCCATAAGAGTGTGAGATCACTAACTGGCACCGAGCTTTCTCTACTCTGAGAGGCGAGAGATTAGCAAAATTAAAAGGGAAAAAAGAATATTTTATCTAGTTTCATTTATAGGCATAACATGTTTAATATTCATCAAACCAGCCACCTGGAATAATTTTATTTCTACTATAGAAGATAACCATTCACGTCACATAACTTAAGCAGTATCTTGTTGCCAGTTTTATTAAATTGAAACACATTACATAGATATATATTTTTTTCTAAACACATTCATTAACAATCTGTCCATCTGAAATGGCTTTAGGTTTTCCTATTTACAAAGGTACTCAAGGGTATGTTCATTTCTCTTTAAAAGTCAGATTTTCTGCAAACTGCCTTATTCAAAAGATAATATCCGAGAAAAATGGAAAGAAGTTAATTACTTCTTGGTGGGAAGTCAATGGGACTTGATTAGCTTCCTACCACAAATTTATATTACAACTGTCCTTAGATGATGAAAATGTTTTTAACAAGCACTAAACAAAAAATAGTGGTAAAAGACCAGAACACATATTAAAAAGAAATTCAACAGTCCTCCTACTTAAAAAAAAATGATGACTATTGTATAGTACTGAAAAAAAAAATACAGCTGTTTAAAAGATTGGCAGGTATTAGAAAAACAAGCAAGACCTTCACATTAAAAAGACGATTTTACTGCCACAGTAGCTGGGCTGTTTTCTTCTGCACATTTTCTATCCTGCTCAAAAGCCTTTTTTGAAGGTGCAGACTGTTAGTGAATGTTTATCTTAAAGGGCATGCCCAAAGGAAGGCCCACCTGTAATCATAAATTTCAGGGATCGCTGGCAATAGCTTGTCAGGTTTTAAAGGAGTGAAAACCAAGCTGCTGCTTCCTTGTTCCTAATGGCTTCCTGTGCTATGCTGTATTTCAAACTCACTTCAATGGCTTACTAGTAATCAGACCTGCATCACAGATGCAAAACCTTTAGCCACAGCTGTATAAAGGCACAACTTTGTGGATCCCTGAAAAAAAAAGCAAAGAAACAAAAGATTTTAGTGATTTTAGTGGCTGTGCATTTAGAAGTTACTTAATAAATACATGTGTATCTACACATAATCACAGTATTATTATGCATAGTTGCAATGTTCGTAATGTATAAATCTTTGCACACAATCTAACCCTATCCCTAACCCTTTTTTGATGCAATTATGTAATTACATATATAGTGCAAAAACATTTATATATGATGTATATTATAACTGTGCATAATACACTGTAATTATGTGTAAGTAGATTGTGCATGTACTTACTAAGTAATTACTATGTAAGTATACAGCAATTAGAGACACAAAGTGATGTGTTACCAAGATTTTCAACAGAAAATTGGGTCTGCTCAAGTGAGAAATTGATTTCTAACATCAGTTCTCAGTCCTTTAGAAGTGGACACAGCGTTAATGAGAAGCACTAGTTTTAATGATGTACTGTAGATTGCAATGTTTCAGGAGTAACAGTAATAAAAAAAAAATCCATAGTCACTTTCAGTTTTCAAGTGCTGTCTTTAGTAAAGAAATTTCTGGGTAGCAGTCCATTTTAAGTGGTTGTAATTACACATTAAGTGCAATGTGAACACAGATGTACTGCTCTAAATTATTTATTGTTTGCTTGGTAGCCAAATTCAATTTACCAAAACTTTAAAAATAAATAAATAAATAAATAAATAAATAAATAAAATGCACTTCAGATACTTTGCAGTAATACTCAGTTTGTTAAGGTGAGAATTTTCATATCTTTCAATGTTGTTTCAAACTGTGCTCAGCAAACTGGAAACCTGCTGCAAAACTTTTCGATTTGCATGTGAAGAGCATTATCTGAAGCAAGCACAGAGACTGCAGGTGGAAGAATATAGTCGATGCATAAAAAGGTGCATATCTCTTGAAGATGCAAGATATCCAGTCATCAGTCTCCACAACACTACTGTTACATTCTCACTGTACCTTTTTTGCTGACAAAGTTAGTCCAATATGACATCATCAGTATCAAACTGTTAATTAAATGGATTTGTTTATTGTCTGCCTGTTGTTTTGATGCAAAAAAAAAAAAAAAAAAAAAAAAAAATGAGACTGGTGCTGACACTGCCAAATCTGACATTTGTGACTTTGTTAAGAACACTTGCATTGATGAAATGCACATGCATTCTGCTTGGAAGAATGCTGAGGATGTTGTGATAATTGACTTACAGATCTGCATTTGAAAGGTCTCATAAATATGACACAGGTGTTGAGTGTATGCTAATTTGTTTGTCAGAGAAGATAACCTAACATCTTGCAAAAATAATTGTGATAAAAAGGCAACATACAAATCATTATAAATGTGAAAATGTTTGCCATAACCAATCCATCTAATCTATTTGTCTATATAATGTTGTCTAATGAAATACTTGTAATATTAAACCTGCACTGCAGTTCTGTATTATTCACAATGCTTTTACACTAAATGGTGGGCTCTGAATCCCAGGAAATGGAATGCAATCTGATTAATTTGCTAAAGGAGCAGCATCCAAGACCTTACTGTAGATCAGCCCAACGTTCAAGATCAGTTTTCCATTCACAGACATAATAAAGCAATCTAAGCAGCAATTAACACAAATGCCATTCTCTGACTTTATCAATCTGGAAGAGAATGGCAAAAGCAAATCTATTATAATTCACAGATGACCTATATTCCAGAGCCATTCATAACACTTTACTTTTCCATTTCCAAAATAGGCCTAGCCAGTCCAGTCGCTGAAATGTTTTCTTGGTGTACCAATGTGAGTGGTGCATTGCTGTGCGATTATAATTAATATTTGGCCCCCTCTGGGTGTGTCGGTTTAACATGGGTGTTGCATACTGGCAGGGTTTCTTGTTTTGATGTTTTCCATGGTGTAGTATGTGTGACCTCTCTGCACATCTCTCCCTCATTTTTTTTTTTTTGCAGCACCAGAGAGCTGTGACCGGCAGACCCTTAGACCCTCTCCGTGCATTCGGAGTTTACAGACCCTTCCTGACGATCCGTGTTGTTTAATGGACGTTCCTGCTGTTAGGGGGAGCCAAGGAGCAGTTCCAGATGACTGGCAGCCCATCCTCTAGGCAGCGTGGCTTCCCAAGGAGGTGGCGGGACGTGGGAAAGAAACTCCACGTTTCTGGTGTCAGGTTGTTGATTAATGAGAGCACACTGAAGCTTCCTGCTGTGATGGAACCCCAAATTTTTCACCATGTGCTTTTTCCCTCTCTGAGGAATTCATTGTGCCGATAGGAATTGATGGAGTGCTTCTATTATATGTTCATTAAAAACTAAAGAATAACAACATGGACTCCTTATAATTACCTCTTGAGCTCCGATTCTGGGGGACATATGTCTTTTATAGGCTCAGTCCCAACAGCCTGCAAAATATAGAAACCAGCTTGTAATTGAATCCAATAGATACATATCATTAATCAACTATATCCAGACTTTCCCTTCATAGTAATTTTGTAGTATTGCCCACAATATGTCGTGTTTTGTCTAATGCTGTATCTCTCTTTTTGGTCATTGTTAAGACACTCCCAACTTTCCTTAAAGGGCATGTGTTACATGCTATAGGAGAGGGTGATTTTTACAGTGGCCTATGCAGTTGAGTAGCCTTATTAAGCTAAGTATTTGTATTTTTCTATTTCATACGTTAATTAATTGACCTTTTTATGATAATTCCACAGGTGCTTAAATCGTTGACCATATTTGATCATATCTTCTTTCAGAGTATATGTTACAGCAAAAGCCAGAATATTGGCAAATCTTAAGATTTGCTGGTAAATGTCGACATTTACCAAGCAAAATGGCAAATATCTGAAATAAATATGAGAGTGCTTCACTTCAGACATTTACCTGTAAATCTCAAAAATAACCAAGTGCTTTTGGCTAATGACTGAATGGCTCGCTTTTGCACATTGTAAGGCTTTAGGAGTCCTGTGTAACTGAAAGTGCATTAGAGTCTAGCATGCTGCAATGAGTAAGTAAATATGTCTATTCAGTGACTGTATTTGTCATGTTTTGTGTCATAACCAGTATGATTTTATGCTGAAAAAAAGATTTAATTTGCATTTAACAGAATGTTATTTTTCATCAAACTACTACATATTTGGAGTACATTATCCTTCAACACCATTGTGAATTGTTTTATACGCAAATTTACCAGAATGCTAGTTGTTCTACATAAGTGGATCACAATATTATTCAATTATTCCATTGTGCATTACTGTAAGCTCATTAATGATTGTTAATGGAGAATGTGTATGCAGAAATACATATATTGTTCGACATCAATGTTTTTTGTTGATGGAAAATGTTTACGCAGAAATACAATTTATGTGCAGGAATAAATACATTCTTTGACGATATACCTGCATTTACCAATATGCTTCAGTAAATCATAAAATGAAATGGTAAATGTCTGAAAAGTAATCTATTTCTTCATAATTTCTGATATTTACCACCTTATTTGGTAAATGTTGACATTTAACAAGAAAACTTAAGATTGACCAGATTCAGACTTTTATCGTAACATATGCATAATACAGTCGGAACCGTCTAATCAGGACCCTAATAATCGAGATTGCTGTTTAAATGGGCTACAACTCCAGGTGATGGTTCTTCCCAATGATAGTTATGTCCTTTAATTGGGATGTCACTTTGTTTAATTGGGATACAGTATTTTAAAATGATGAACAGAGATCGCGTTTCAGAGCAAGACATTGCAGTCAGTGCAGGGAGTATGTGATTACGCTGAGACTTGCATTAACCATGCTGAACTCTTGAAGAAGGAGGAGTCTCCTGTGGTTTCTCAGACTGCTGTTTCAAAGAAAGTTGGCGTGTCAACATTGCAGACGCGATTCATTTTGTTGAGGAATTAAAAAAAAAAAAAAAAAACCTGGACTCGACTTTTAAATTATGTATTTAACGTTTAATCATAATGTGATGTGATTTCATTATTTTTCTTTTCATTAAGAATCAAACAAGTGTGACTAAGGTCATTTCAACTGCCCCTCATTTAATTGGGACAGCCGCATATTCAGGATATTTTTCCTTCTCCTGAGGAATATGGACAAAACCATCAAGAAATAAGGTGTACAATTAATACACATACCTGTCATAATTTATTATGATTGAAACTAAACCAATATTCTGAAAAAAACAAAACATGATAGTGTTTTACAAGAGGATGTTGTTGACATCCTTTATTATTTATTGTAGCCCAGGTAGTGAAAGAAAACAGGTCATTTCCTTCTCTGGCCTCTCAGAATGCGGAAGTATTCGACTTAAATTAACCCATAGCTTTAGAAAGAAAAGAAACCCAAGAGTTTGCTAATTAAATCTAGCACTGTATAGAGGAGGATATTGTGCCTTTAAGGGGAAGTTAATGTGAGTTTTCAGTATTTATTATAGCTGAGGTAGGTTATGAAAACAGACAGTTTTCCTTTCAACACTTCATAATGTCAGATTTAGAGTTCTCCCGCTCTCAATCTGAATGATTTCACAGCAGTTGTTGGGTACTGTAAGGCTATTTATCAGTCCGGGGAAGAGGGCTCCTATATGACAGTGAAATACTAGCACTGTGATTTATGAATCCCAGCAAAAACATTTTTAACTGCTGTGTGGGTGCTGATTTTCACACACCTGTTATTGCATTTTGTCGATGATTTTGTCATTACTTCTGATGACTCGTGTTTAAAGCTGACTTAATCCCTGAAAAATGGTTCAAATATCTCCCTGTTTTTCAATAATACACAACAATACAAATGAACACCAGCAGTGACTCTATGCTTTTGTTGTCAAAGGATCCCAGTGGTTCAGTATCTATAACATTCCATTTCCTGACCACCCTATGTCCTAGGTCTGTCTCCACTTCATTTTCTCTGGTTTTGGTTTCTGTGCTTGACGTATTGAATAATACTATTTCTCTAACACATAGGCACCGAGCCCTGTAGTTCTTTGGTGTGAGAGAGAGTGTGTTGTTTTTAAACTCTAGGTATTGATTGAGATTAACCCTACCCTAATATAGCTTAAGCAGATTTTTATCCTAATATGAATTATCCAATTATAAGGCTTTCTAAACAGTAAAGAATACCTTTATAGTCTTGATTTTGGTAATCTTTAATAGTGGCTTCCTTCACTTGCTGGGAAGTTGTGGAGCACCAAACACACCAGATCTTTGGACACCACCATTGACTACCACCCACATCGTGCTGTAGACCCCTTGAACTCAGTTTGAACTCACAAACACCCTGGTCTAGAACATGAACCCAACTCACTATGCTAAAGGAGCTACATGCTGGGAGGAAATCCCTGTTTACTCAAGCAGACAACGGGAATCCAGGCTGTGGAGATGGCATTGTTAGCTGAGGTAGACAGTAACAGTGCACATGGATTGTGACACTGGATTCAGTGCAAACAAGCAAAAGCTAAAGATGACTAATTTGAGTTTTATTCACACATCTTTATATGCGAATAAACTAAGAAACCCTCGTTAAAACTACTGAAACGGGTTTCATCAATTAGCTTTATTAAACTTGATTTAATTCATCAAAATGGCCTTCAATAAAACACTCCTAAAAGTTTGGTGAAGAGGGCCCAAAATTATTCTTCTATAACCACAGTAGAAAACAGTAATGTGTTTTCCACACCTGTAAATGTCAAATGCACAAGACAGTGGGTTTCATATTCATTTTTTCAGTCAGTAATATTATTTCAGTTATTGTGTAATGTCTTTGATTTTGTTAGTTTCCAGCAGAGGGGTGTAAGCGTTCCTCTGGGTCCCCCTTTGCTGGAGTTTTGTGTTTTGTTCATGTGACTCTATTGCGGCTCACAGCTACTGTTTACAGCTCCTTGCTAGAGGAAGACTCGAGAACTGAGCTAACTTGACTTCCCCTGAGAAGGCCTACTTTAAAAAGGGCTGAGTCTACTGTCGCAAAGGACCTTGTCATGAGCAAACGTGACAATTTTGGTGCCGATCAACATTGCGGTTTCAGACAAGAAGATCTTTGAATATTTTGCGCAAATCCAATGTGGCGGGCAAACCAACTGTTCAATTGATTTTGTTGCAGTGAATGTTTTTTTACAGGCCATTTGTGCGCTATCTGCTGACATTGTCGGATCTCCATCTTAAGGCATTTTTGTCAACAAGAATTTTGAAAATTGTCCGATATTTTCCCAAGATCTAGTATTGTGGCCAAACTGTGAACTTTTTCAACTTTTGGACACCAGTCTGGTAATGTAGCCATAGGCCTACATAATACTGAGACGAGACAAAATAATAATAATAATAATAATAATAATAATAATAATAATAATAATAATAATAATAATATAATATAGTGCACATTATGAATAATGATGAGGATGCTTGTCTCAATAGACCTCTCTCCTATTAGACCTCACAAATACTGTAATCGTGCTGGGAGTCTTTTTCATTTCCCCAGGCAGCTGGACTAACCCAGAAAACGTAGGAACCTGCCCCTCTGAATGCTTTCAAAACTTAAGGAGATCTTAAATTAAACTTTGATTAAAATACTGGATTTATCAAAATAAAGAAATATTAAAAATGTTATAAAATTATTCAAAACTGGAATGTTTTTTTGACATCCAACCAAAGGAAAAAAAAAGATCCTTGTGGATATTGAAAAAATAAACTATTACAAATCAGTAAGCATGTAGTAAATAATTTGGTTCTCAAAGCAGAGTAGTTAGTGCCTCCTAAAAATAACTCTTAAACTCTGGGATGCTTTGGGAAGGTTAACAATTTCCTGGTGTGCTCAAAGAACCTATTGCATATTTTGAATGCTGTCGGTAAAAAACTCATAAATCGCCTTGAATTCTGTAATTTTATGCCTCATGGGTTCCCTAGTTATATGAGTAATAGATAGAAGCCACACGATCTGGATGCCTTCCTGACAGTTTCTTATAGGTTTTACAAAATAAACTGGAATTCTGATATTGCCTTTGCAAATGCAAGTTAATGTAACAGTGGAGCAGCACTGAAAGGTAAAGATTATTGATGACTTTTACCTTTGACCTGTTGGAACAACTTTTTACATTAAAAAGCGCAGGGGTTGATGATCAGAACCAAAGGAGATTTGCATCCATTTAACTTTGAAGAAAGGTTGAACGTAGTGAAGACCTCAATTATAAGATGATTAAATGTTAAGAGTAAAACACATGAAAGCACAGTGTAAGCCATGGTATAACTACAGTGGGAGGCAGGCACAGGGCATTATAGCTTAATGTTTGCTGTTTGCATTGGCATGTTGTACTTACATTCAAAGACATGCTGTAGAGTGTGTGTGTTTTAATTGTGAAACAGACTTTACTGGAAGGCAGCCAGTCTGCTAGATGCACAATCTCCCAATCAATCTCTTTGCCAAGCAAACTTACTGATCAACACCCCCCCAGGGATCTCGAGACTGTAGAAATGATCCGTTTGTTTGTAAATTTTAACCATATGATGGGGATTTAATGCTCTGTCTGTAAACAGGAATATCATCTCTCTTTCTCCAAACTCCAAACAGCGTGCTGTTAACAAGTCAGGTAAATTAAACAGGAGGGCCACTTGTCTAATGGGAAGCTGTCAACGTAAGATAGATGTGCCTAATCAGTGCAGGGGTGATGTCTCTCCCTCACTCTTTCTTGTGCGATACAAAAGACTGAATGTCTTGGTACAGCTGCCATTGTGTCCCTTGTGAGCTTAGAAACAGTAACAAATCAACGTTCGCTCATCTGCAGTTCGTCTTGGGGAATTATTACTTCTGAAAGCCAAAACCTCGCCACAACATCTTAGAAAGACTTTTGAAGTCTTTGCTGTATCTGTGACACACATTAAAGAGTGTGAATCATAAACTAGTGCCCTACATTTAGCATCTATTTTTTTCTTTAACACAGTATTTGTTTCACTAGATATGTAAGGGGAAATGCAGTCTTATTATTTGGGTATATTTGACATCACTATATAAAGAGCTCACTCACAAAAGAACATTTATTAAATATGCCCAAACATTCTGTTAGGCCATGGCAACTGCAGAGGCCTGAACTGTCGTGGAGATGTATTGTATAAGGGATTTCTGACTTTAGTTATGGTCTAATTTACTTTATTCAGTAAAGGGATCCCTAAAAGGTCTCCATAGTCTGAGCTAGTCTTCAGTAAAATGTAAAATAATCCCCAGGAATCTGAATTAACATGGTCAAGAAAATCGATTGGCTGTCTGTTTACAAGGCTGGATTTATTGTTTACAGAAAGTACTGTCCCTTCCACTGAATATTGCATTTTTAAATGAGTGATCTTGCTAATAGTAATACTACTACTACTACTACTACTACTAATAATAATAATAATAATAATAATAATAATAATAATAATAATAATAATAATAATAATAATATCACAAAATACAAAAGTAATACTTTACCACCTTGTATTTATGGAATATGGTCTGCAATTATGGATTTGGGTCACTGAAGAAGCAAGGTTCATCTTATCTAAAGCCAAGAGTTAGTCCAACCTAAAGAATAATACATACAAAGTACAGATAGGAAAAATAGGTCCACAAACAACCATCTCCAGCTCATGATAAATTATTTTAATAAGCATTAGTATTATAATCTACAAACGCTTAAGGCATGTTACTTCAGAAATCCACATATAATTATAACTTCTGTCACAAAATAATTGTGTTTAAACTAATATTTTCTACTATAATTATTCCTTTTTAGCATTGTCTAATATAAAATTCTAAATGCACTGTGTATTATGCTTAAAGCACAGCTAAGCAGGGTAAATAATTGCTAAAACGCTAGAAAGAACTAAACGCAAGGCGAAAATATGGTAAAGAAAAAGTGAAAATATGAAATTGTCATTTTTTTAAAGGCTTGGTGAAATAAAACCAAGCAAATCCAGAAACAACTTAGTCTGTACTGTAGAAAGTGACAAAAAAAGACAATTTTAGCATGGGTTTAGGAAAGCAACTATTGCTTGAACCTTAGTTGAGTTCTATATTTTTTTTGTTAAAAAAAAAAGTGGCTTAAAGTCAATATAAAAAAAACAATTTTAAAACAATCAATAAAAGCCAATAAAACTTAACTGTAGCTGTCACTACATCCATCAATGCTTACGAACAGGTATTTGATGGACTTGTGTTTTCAGTTAACCAGCACAGTGTTTTCAACTCTTCATGTTGATTATAAACAACTCTGAAAGTTTTCTTTAGTCAGCCTGATTGCAGTAGCTCAACAGTGTCACTAGTAAAACTCCTAGGGGGTGGAGCAAGGAAGGAGACAGTGTTTACCAAGACTCCCACCTGGTTCTAGTTAAGGGCAATAAGAACAGCACCAGTGAAAGGTATCACTGACAAGAAATCAATTAGTTACAGAAATAAAGCTTTCCAAACACTTCCGAATACACAGGGATGGTGGGAAAGACCAAGCCAGAGAAGCAGGTTTGTTTATACTCGCACTTTCTCACCATCATGAAACCCTTTACCTTCTGAAAAAAAACCAGCTGGTATCTCCTGGCTGCTTGAATTACAATGACCTAACAAAGGCTTTTATTGAAGCTGTCTTTTATATAGCTCTGAAACTGCCAAGGTTATTTAAAATAATGGAACATGTCGGTTTCAGGATAAAAGAAAGAGTTGGCCCTTTTTGTAGATGAACATTGAATTTTTAATAGAAAAATCAAACGTTGATGTCGTGCAATGTTTCAGCATGCCATCGCTTTCCTTTGAACAGACACAGTAGATAACTTCTCTTTATTGGCTTCAAAAGACATTTTGGGGTTTGATGAGTTGGTGATAACATTCTTTTTATGAGAACAATATTTTGTAATTTAAAATACCTTACATGATGAAGAAAAAGCAGAAGTTAATGATTTAAATCTATTACGTAATGTACCGAGTGGTACCTACTTTTCCTGTGTGGTTTATTTGTTATTGTTTCCATTAAACTCTATTTGGGTATTAGAGTTACCAGGATACCGACTGGTTCCGTTTCACTGTTTTGATACCTTATTATAAAATGCTATGTTGAGTGTATACATATTTATTCAAAGCTGTCTTGGAAGAACTGCAGAAGTAAAGAAACAGACGTTCTCCTATTCCTGCACTTATTTCCAATTGGAGAAACCATTTTTCTGAATGGATAAATTACTCGTTCCTGAATTTGTATTTTTTATCATATATGCTACATGGTAAACATTCTGTAAAGTTATAATGCATGGTTCCATCAAATATACAATAGTAAAAATAAGTGTATTTTTTAATTGCCAGGTGCTTTTTAATATTGTTAAAGGTTATTCTTGACTGGAACATTTCAGCAGTTAAAGAAGATAAGGTTTTGTCTTGCCATCTCTAGCACCGTCTACAAAGCCTCTGCTAGTTAATGCTGCTTGTATAAATACGGTGCATCAGATCTCAAAGGTGTTACAGTATTTTAAGAGCGTTGTGCTGAATTTCACAAACTAGATTTCTGCAATTTACATAAATACCGGAGAAATTAGTATATATTGCCATTGATATCACTTAAAATAATTTTCAGCCTTTTAAAAGATATTTTTGCTTTTCGTTACATACCATAATTTGTATTACAGAAATATATGCCCAAGTAATTCCTCTGCCCCTCTCGTTCTTCTTTGCTGAACTACACAATATTGTTTTGGAAATACATGTAGCTGTTGGCACACCACCATTTATTAAGATAGTTAGCTGTTTTTTTTTTTTAGTTCATTTTTCACATCCCTTGCCCTTCTGCCCTAGACTACTCTGGACTGCACTTGTGCCAGAATGTGTGCTGAGTTTGTGAAATGGACTAATAAGAATCATTATTTGAATGTACTCTCTATGAAATATACCCAGTGTAAATGTTGTACTGCTACAATTTAGCTTAGTTGCTCTTATAATTTAAATAAATTGATCTCCTGGAATGTCTTTTAAGCAAGGCCAAGAGCACATTAAAGGTTGTGATAGCGTTGTGTAATAAATTTGTCGGAACACATTGTGTAAATCTCCCGATGACTGCTTTGTATAGATTCTCTGGGTCAGTGTATTATCCCAGACTGGGGTCTATGAGCCAGATGGTGACTTCAGAAAGAAATTGACACACCGTTTCAAACTGATTTTATGCAAACTCTCTGGAGGGGAGACAGACCATCAGCTCTGCTGGGAACCGGGATTACAAAATATCCAATTAAAAAAGAAGGGGTTGGAATCTCTGACTGATAAGCAGAGATTCAATCAGTTATAGTTTATTAGGCTTAATGAGTTATAAAAATCCAGACCTCTCCAACATTGGTTCTGTTAGGAGCCTTTTCACCTTACATGCCTTCTACCCCCAACAGAGCATTATGAATGATGCAAAATAATAAAGCATACTAGCCTTTCAAAAAGATGGCAATTAGATTTCATTGCACACTTTTAAACTTGAAAGAAACTGCTGAAAAAAAGATATCAGTGTAACAATTCTTTGACTAAAATGGTTTCTACTGTACTCCCCATTTTAATAATATATATTAGCTTTTGACAAATATTTGGAACTATTTGTGTTGTTTGTTTATGTATGTATGTATGTATGTATGTATGTATGTATATATGTATTTATTTATTTTAGCAGGAGGGAACCCATTAGAAATTTGCATTTTCCTATCACCATGCAAGTCTTCAATTTTCACAAAGTCTGTCTTTTGTACTAATCAAATACTGTGCCAAATATGTCATCAATTGCTACTGTCATAACATTACTATCAGAGTACAGTATATGTTAAACATACACATCAATCAGCAGAACAAAGAAATCCTTCAGCTTGGCCTGTGTTGTTTTAGAAGCTGCTGTTTGTGAAAGTGCATCATGGGATGGTGCTTGACATCTGTGCCGCACCTGTGAGCAGCACCATGCCTGCCTCGAAACATCATCTGTCACCCAAATCTACCAAAAACTACAGGATGAAACTGGTTTCCAAAACCTTCGATAAGAATGAGGAGCCGCCCAGGTCAGTCAGGTTCATGAGAATGCCCTGCTCTAGCCCTTCTCACCTTCTTGTTTGAAATTATTCAAACTTTGAAGCCTTTGACGTTCCAGACTGCTTTTGACTCCAACCTGGGTTCTGCTTCTTTGACCTCTCTGTAGCCTCAGATACAAGCTGAACCCTTGCAAGTCGAACATGAAACTCTATCTGTACCACTGCAGAGCAATAGCAGAAGAATTATTTTTGTTTTTAGGACCGCTCTCATAAAACACGTAAGAACCAAATTTCTGAAAATGATTTGCACCTTGTAGTGCGTAGAGCAATCAATTGTCAGTCAGCCATGTTTCTTCTGTGGAAAATTTAAAAATACATAGAACTGCTTGTACTAATAATGTGAGTACCACTACCAATCCCATTTCCATAAAAGCAAACATGCCATTGCATGTTTCATTGATTATATTGTGATACAGTGTGTCATACTTATGGTGAGGCTAATAGAGCTTATTATATATAGTATATCACATGAAATGTAAATATAATGACAGAGCAGTGGCAACCTTTGAATGTTACAGTTGTGCTTGCACATTCACATGTTTCAATGTGTTTGATACAACCAATATGCACTGTATTCAACTTACTGTGAACTATAACCCCTTGCATTGTTAAAACCTCAGCACTACCATTATCCGAAATCTGATATGATATATTTGGTCCTACAGATTTCTTAGCCATGCAAGGTAACTATCTGGCTTTGCGGTGGCATACATAGCTGTGGTACACAACTCACATTAACTGTTGAAGACCATGTCCAATGAGTTTAGAAGATCTAAGCTCAATTCCCACTGGACCAGTAACAATCTCAAAATCAATGCCACAACAGATACGATAAGGATTGGAAAGGCATGGAAACCTCCTTCTTTGAGTGACTTCCCATCATGTCTGGGTTGAGCCACTGGCAGAGAAAACTGTTAATGCATTTGTAATAAAGGTTTTAATTCATTTTTATTATGTGTCCCTTTTCAATGTACATTTTGTTCACATATCCTTGTGTTTTATAAGTTTAATTAGTTTTAAGATACATAAATAAAGACTATGTTGTGCATGACCAGTTTGATCATAGAAGCTGTTTTGAACAATACTTTGGGGACCAATGGGAAAGAAGAAAGGCTTCACAGAACAGAGCTTGTGTATTTTACAAGACCCATTTAAAAAAAAAAAAAGATTTAATTAACAGTCATAATTCACAAAGGTATTTGTTTTATTTCAAAGCACAGCAAATCATTATTATTTATAACGTATCTGAACTTACCATGTAGGAGGAAGCATAATGCAGAGGCTATTCAAGGACATTTTTTTTTTTTTTTTTTGTATGGCAGTCACAATATTGGTATCAATCAATCAATCAAACTTTATTTTATACAGCACCTTTCATAGTGGACCACCATCACAAAGCGCTTTACAAGATGCAGTACAAACAAGAAAATCCATAATACTTTAAATACAGAGAAATACATAGTACATGATAGTAGCATAATACATGAAATAGTACATTAAATACAGTGGAAAGCGGGTACTTGGGACCTGTGTGATGAAGGGCATTGTAGGTGAGCAGGAGAGTTTTGAAAATAATCCTGAACTTTACAGGTAGCCAGTGCAGTTGGGCAAGACGGGGGGTAATATGATCACGTTTTTTACATCTGGTAAGGATCCTGGCAGCGACATTCTGAATAGCTGCAGTTGGTTTGTGGTGCTTGCTGGGAGACCACCGTATAGAGTTGCAGTAGTCGAGTCGAGAGGAGACAAATGCATGACAAAGTATCTCCGCATCCGGGAGGGAAAGGTAAGGACAGATTTGGAGCTGTATCTTGCAAGGGGAGGAAAGGGGGAAAGTTGCTTGGCAGCCCAAGGAAGGAACAATATCACATGCTTCTTTAATTGCATTTACAGATTTATTTTGCTGTTTCAGCAACTTCATATAAGTAGCTTTGGTTAATTTCATGATAATGTGTGCCAATAAAGATTAGTATTAGGGTTTAGAGGTTGGTTTGGAGTCCAAATACAAACTCCAACATTACTTTGTAATTCTTTATATTAATAGTATTTACTTTTGATTACTGCCTAAGTAATACAACATTTCCACACCTGATACAATCTTTGCCCTGCTGCTATTTCAATTTTATAAATCTTAATAAAGAAAGCAGCATTTCTTAATGACTTTGTGAACATTCCACATCTCTTTATTGCACGACATGCACATGTTTTGGTTAAAATGACTGCAGAAACAGTGAACGTTTGTATAAACACGAAATGTCTTGTTATATAAATGTTGTGTTCTGGTTATATGCTACCTATTTGCTCTCCTATCCTCTAGTAGAAATATATTAAAATGATAACACTCTTGTTCAGGAGTTCCTGAGTTGACGTTGCCTGGTTTTTCAGAGCAAACACAAATTTCTTGCACACAAAAGGTGACATTAATTCAACCAATCTGAAGCCCTGACTAACCTGATCTGAAGATAACAGAACTCAGACAATAGAAAGTTGATGGCAGGACGCCATCTGATTTCATTAGAGAACAGAATTATATGAGAATCTCGATCTCATAGGATATTAAGCAGTATCTTTTCAAGAACGACATCCATTATTCCCTGTGATTGGTTATTGGTACAGTCAAATGTTTGACAATCCATTCTCTTACACAGATTGTTTCATATGATTTAGCTGCAGAGTGTTTACAGATATTTAAATATTTTGATGCATAATACATGGCTTGGTAGCTATGTACTGCACCTGGGCTTGATTTCCTTGTTTGCAAAATCCTTAAATTATTCCATTAATATATGATAACTGAACATTTTCCCAAAAGTGAGGAACCAAATAAATATTATTAATCAGCAGAGTGTGCTGATACTCATCTTTTCCAAGTAATTACCTTTAAGAAATATTTGTCGGCAGGTATTAAATAAATCAAAACATCTGTTTATTAATGTGTGTTTTCAAAACAAGCTCTTTTCCCCTCACCTTTAAAAGGCTAATTGGAAGCAAAGCTTCCTCTCATCTGAGGTACTGATAATGTTACTGCTGTACTGCAGTATCGAGGCTGTACACTGACTATGAAAATATGCAACTGACCCCTCACTACCGTTGTGTGAACTGGGATAGGTATTGCTCAGTAAAGTTTAATCAGATATAACACCTTGCCCAGGAATACTGTATTGTATTATCATCCAGCGTATCAACTTAAAACAAAGTAGGAATATACCTCACATAGTTACTGTGAGATATTTTGGAAGAACTTTATATTACGGGGCATTAATTGTAATAACTGTGTAATTACCAATGGCTCCTGATCTTACATAGTAATTACTGTGGAATTTAATGGAACAATAGATTGTTACGTTCATGTAATTAAGTTGTAACATGACACAGGCCTTTTCCATGTAACTACACACTTATTCTACAAGCAGTTACCATTGCTAGGAACCTATTTTGTACCATTTCATTACAAAGCTACAGTATATTTGACCCGTAATCTAAAGTGTACAGACGTTTTACTTCCCTGCATTCTCTGAGAAGCTCAAAAAGAGGCAGTTGACAAATGATTTGTAGTTAGGCCAGCATTTCTGATATGCCAATTTGTACACTGGGTTTGGGGATGGGATGGGTTAAGTATGTGTGAACTCTTTAACAGTACATTTAAGAACCTTGAAATTGTCAGATGGAAATGATTTTTGGACACTTCGGATCTCAAGTCATGCTGGGGTTGTAGAGGTGGCAGAGGGAGTGTATGGTTACCACCTGTATTCACCACCTCAGCCTTGACTGATGGGAAAATAAAACAGTGCTGTGGACAAAAAGGCCAATTTAAGCAGTCTGCACTGGAGTGAAACAAACCACGGAAGCAGCTACTTCAGCATAGTGCTGGCCCTTACACAACTGTACCACAGTATACTAAGCATAAAGTACATTAAAGCAAAGTGGAAAAACATGTATACTCGATAATCAATACGATTAAGACAATCTATTGTTATCTATGGTATACAGGTCTTTTATAAGGGATCTTAACCTCATCAGTGTAAAAATAATGTGTAATTATAACTAAAACTATTCTTATATATAATCAATTGAAGCCGCCCATTCAAGTGCATGTTATCTTGTCTTGTAAGCAGTAGGTATAGAAATGGCATTTCATGTATCAGTGTCAAACCCCTTTCTGAAGTATTTCATACTACGGAGGCTTAGCAAGGACCAGTTGGCATATATTACAATCCCAGACCTTAAATTTTCACTTGCACAGATTCTTCAGTTGCCATGTGTATTATTCACTTCACTTTTTTTTTTTTTACCTGGCACAAAAAAATAAATAAAATAAAGCAAAATGTAATCAAATCCCTAAAAGTGGTGGTAAGATATTTCACATTGCATTGAAGACTGTACAGATAATTTTCGGTTCTACTGTAAATGACATATTAACCAAAATAAAGAATTGTTTTAAAATCATAGTTTGTGATTTTGCGCCCGTTTGAGGAATTTCCAGCCATAATACCAGATTTTTTTAACCGGTCTGATTCCACCTAGCTAAAGATGGGCTTTAATGTTAAAATTATTGCTTTTTTTTTCACAAAAAGAATCAATAAACAAACCACTGTACCTATAAAAACAGTGTATCTCTTTTTAAATTCATGAATCTCTGACTAGATGGAATAAATAAGACAGTTTCACAAGCTAATATGACAAATCTAGTGTTCATTAAATTCGTGATGAAGACAATATCGCTTAGAAACAAAATCCCCAGTCACTTTTCCTTGTTATACCCCCTTACAAATTTGTTTCCACATGGTGTGCCATTTCAACTGGCTGTCAGGTTCTACAGCAGTGATCCAGGGCTGACAATCACACTTTATCGAGAATGGAATAGTGACGGCTAATTGATTTTACAGCAATACCGAAGGACAGACAATGAAAGTACCATCAATTTAATCCACTATTTAATGGTTCCAATTTAGCCTCTGTAAACGCTCACTAAACTAATTTCTCTGGGTTCAGCAATCTGAAAAGCTATCATATCTCTAATCTCCTTCAATATATTCATTGGGAGAAGGGAATTTAGCCAATTCTGATGTGTGGAGATGATCTGTTAGCGTAGTGTAAATGTTTATAACACGGCAATCTAGTTCATTTATAAGGATATGAAAAGTTTTATTGGGGAGGGCACTGGAGTGGAACTGTTGGATAATAGGCAGTTACCCAGCAGACTTTGAAAGCTATGGAGCATAGAGATGTAGAGAATAAAATACCAGGACTTACCTTAGTAGGAAGCTAAACTGAAATTCTGAAACTGCACGGCACTTAGATTTCTACTGATAGCAGGTTTGTGGCACAGACAATGTCTATCTGGAGCGCTTTTTTTTTCTTGATGCATGGCTCTTCAATTTTACCCCTAAACTGGAACGCACAGAGCCACAGATGCCAAGGTCAGTACAGAGAAACAAACGGCGATAACAGAAATGAAGGTGCAAAAGCCTTTATTGTTCCATTAAGGTATCTCATGAATCCAGCTGAGTTGGGAAAATTTTGATTTGACTTCCCCTTTGAACAATCTCACAGTGCCCAGGTAGACGTTCCATTTCTATTGTGTTAACTCTACCCCTCTTGAAAAAAAAATGTTGCATTTAGTATCATGTTTCCCCAAATGTTTCTGATGAGCCTTGCTTATTATTATTGTAACCCTAGCTTTATCGATTATATAGAATATATATATATATATATATATTATATATATAAATATATATATATATATATATATATATATATATATATATAAAAAAAAATATAGCAATAGTGTACGAACTTGCACCTACCTTAAATGTGTGTAATGTTAAAAACACAGCAGAATGTTGTAAAGCACAGTGCAGGCAAGGTAAGTTGAATGTGATAAAATTGTTTCACAGACCCCGATTAGCACTAGTCTTGGAGTGCTTTACCTAAGATAACATTAGGTTGTCCGAAGATTGGTGCTAATCAGGGTGTGTGAAACCAGCCAAAACTGTGGATTTACTGTGGATCTGGTTTTATTAGAAATAGGATCCAGATAGGAGCCATACTCAGCGATGTTCAGCTGAACTGGCTATTTCCTATCAATATGTAGATAGATAGATAGATAGATAGATAGATAGATAGATAGATGCAGCACTTTACATTTATATCTCACATCGTCCTGGCAGATTGAATTGAAGGTAGATCTTTATTAAATCTAAATGATTGAGCTGCTATATGATTGTGGCACTATATAGACTTTGTTTCTGGGAAATATATTGCTGCTATGACTGAAGTCAGGCTGGAATTTTCTTCCTTGCGTTTTGTGTATTATTTATTATTTCTAATAATTTGAATGTAGTCTTAACTCCTTTATGTAGAGATTCTGTGGACTCCCATGTTTAAACCCAGTCCTAAGGGAAAGGGACATAAATATAAGCTAAATGTGTCATTACAAACTGTAACCATAGAAACCGCTCTCCAGAGTGAACATACTGATTCTTACTGAGCTACCTGCACCTTAAGGCATTCTATACTCTTAGCCCCATTGAAAGTAATGTGTGTGAAAAAAACAAACCAAAACAAAATTCTAACAAATTTAAACAATTACTCCTCCTATTAGGGTTCAGGTCTATTTGACCCGACTCTAGTTTCCAATTAGCTTAAATGCTATTTTTCTTTTCATTTTCTGTATAATATTTTATGACCTTTCCTAAGTTGGGGTCATGAAATTATACGCAGAAAACAGAACCTTTGAGATGTTTATTTTTTTTTTAGAACAGGTCATGTGTACAAATAAGATGTTTCGGGTCACTGTGACCCGTGGCAAAAATTTACGTAGTTTATGTGCCAAAAAAAAAAAAACTTCTTAATTTGTTATTTTATTATTATTATTTTTGTATTATTATTTCTGAAAATGGCTGCACCTGTCTGGAGATATTTATAAACAGAAAAACAAACTCTCTCTCTCTCTCTCTCTCTCTCTCTCTCTCTCTCTCTCTCTCTCTCTCTCTCTCTCTCTCTCTCTCTCTCTCTATATATATCTCTATATATATATATATATATATATATATATATATTTATATATATCCAGAGGGTTCTTTCTCTGTCAGAATGGCAACAGCATCTCACTGGTTGGCAGTCAAATGAGTTTTATCACAGCTCCTGGACTAAAAGAGCAGAAAAGAGTCAAACCTTTGCAAATAAAAACATTTAATCAATTTAAGGCTGTTTAAATTAGTTTGAAATTGCATCAGGTCTATATGACCCAAAACATAACAAATGTACCTAAATTCTCAACCTAATAAGAGGGTTAAATGAACAAAGCTACTTGTAGATGATAAACTGTAGCTATACTAGTACGTGAACATAACTGAAGTTAATTAAATAACAACAGTAGTGATTCCAAAATGGCACAAATCAGGCAATTGTCAAAACATTTAAAAGTCACATGACCAAATGGATAATTGTGTCTCTGTGGTGATTTAGTTCTTTAGGAGCTATTACTCTATATTGAAATGAATATTGCTATACTAATATAATACAAGTACCACGTGTTGGTGACAACAAATACGAATCTCAGCTTTTTTATGTATAATTGCTTACAGCAATTTACGTTTAAGGACCTTTTTTTTCTTTTTCCTTTGTTACACACATCGCCTCTGTCAGGTCAAAATTGAATGTGTTTCGTGCTTCGCGGTTTTCAGTGGACTTTTGAAACAAGAAAGTCACGTTTTTTTGTTTCTTTGCAAGTAAAGCAGTCATGATGTCCGCCTTTCTGTTTCGGTGAATACTTGAATCTAAATGCCTGTGAACAGTCGATTCTCGGTAGTGATCTACAGTAGCGTTGCAGGATGCACAGAAGAGCTTATCTCCATCGCTGTGTAAAACTCCTGCTGGATGCTGCTTTACCTGATCTGGTGCAGGTACATTTGTTGCCTTTTTAGAGACATCCATTTTCTTATTTACAGTGTGCAGTGTTTTAATTTCCCGCCTAGATTGCATATAGTCACATGACATAATCACTGCACAGTACTATGTGCGAATAGTACACGTAGGCACACAGCAGAGCTGTACAGTTTCGATAATGTGATTTGTGATATATATATATATATATATATATATATATATATATATATATATATATATATATATATATATATATATAACATCTTTTAGACAAAATGTGAAAATCAAGATATTATTTCTGCAGAAATTAACTTTCTTTTTTCTTATTTATAATTTTGATCGATACATTTTATTTAATATATTCATTTGAATCTTTTTCTTTTTTTTCTTTCTCTATAGCATCAGTCTAATAAAACATTTATTAAAATGTTATATACATCAAAAGCCCTGCATTGTACATATCACACATGCAATTTGGGGTTTAAAATAGAGAATGTATCTCTTAAATAAAATGTTAAAAATATGCATTACATTGTAGCAGTTTTAATCTACCACATATGGAAAGTTCAATTTATTTCGCAGTATCATTATAATCCACTAAGTCTTCTATTGCTGAGTTCTTAAGTAATTCTAGTAAGGAATCACTGCTTTTTATGCCTACAAAAAGGTCTAAGCTGATGACTTGTCAATTTTAATGAAAAAAATACCTTACTAAAAAATACTGCTAAAAAAAAAAAAAATCTGTTGTGTTTAATGCGAAATAAAAGCTGGGGAACACTGTGTGCACTGTAGAGCTATATCTCTTGAAGAAAAGAAACAAATTATATGTCATGACATCTCAAAGATAAAGACTGTCTACATCATAGCACCTCAACCAGCGAGGAGGCTTCCTGAAGCCAGGTTCCTGGCTTTCTATTCCCTGTGCTCTCAAATTGTGGGCTTATAAGCACTGTGACTTACATGGTTAAATATTATACAAACCCAAATCATTCTTTGGTTAATATCTGTTTAATTTTGGGTGCTTAATGGTCTGCGTTTGTGCGACTAAATGGGGGATGCTGATCAACTCAACCAAAACATGGGTGACCATAAAAGGCTCAATGAGCAGTGAAAGAGAGGACAAAAGCTGTGCCTTTTCTGAATTCTAATGTTGACATTGAATTCTTGACAGAATGTAAAACAATGTGGCCTTGTGTTTCAATCTAACCTTAGAGGTCTAACCTGCAGATTCAGAGTGATAGGGAATGTAAAGCTGGAGATTTCAAGAAAACTGCTGGGGCTGAAGGAGTCTCGTCTAATGCAGAGAGGAGATAGAGGTCATGTTTAAAATGACTTATAGGTAAGACCTCTATCTTTTACTATCCTGTTGGAGCAGCTCTTATCTGTCTTTGGACATTTCACATCCTGATGTGGATCTTTTTGCCCAAACAGGATGGATTCCCCTGGCAATACAATAAAACAAGAGGAAAGGTAGCTGAACTATTATCGTTTTATCCTCAATGTTTACACATTAGTGTTAGTGTAAGTGACATGTCTACAACATCTGTTAACCATGATAAAAGCATGTTGTTTAGTGTACTTAGATGGTGTTTACATAGTGTTTCAGCTTACATGAAATAACAGGACAGGAATGTGTATTCTATTTGCATGGAACACATCCAGTTGGGATCCCAATGTTGTTACATTTCAAGAAACATTAAGACTTGTTCAGCATCATTTTATTTTACAGGTAATTCATACATTTCCGACAGTTAACAAAAAAAAGTTATTCCACAAATCTGTTATTCAACATTATCTTTATTAAATCCTAGTTAAGCGGACTGCCTTGTTCAGGCTCAATTACCAATGCTGTTAAGCAAAGATTCATTCAGTAACTGTTTATTATTGTGTGAATAATTGCATTCATTTTTCACTTCAAAATAATTAAGCTAGTTATCCCTCTGAGATGCTGCATTTCATTTGCACTGAGGCCAATTTGAAAAATGAAAATGTTATCTAACCAAGTTTTTAAATAAAAACGTGCATTGAAACTTATGGAGGTGATTCGTGTTGCTGAATGTCAGTGCCAACCTCAGGTGGGTTTGTTTGCCAGTATTTAGACTTAAAACCATCCAACTGTAAAGCAACATTTTGAAACTGAAGCCTATTAATACACACCCCGTATTAAAACATATTGCTTCACATTCAGCTAAGAGGTGCAATTGAACCATAGGTTGAAATTAAATGTTGTCAGTCTTGGCCCTTGTGTATGTAAGATCCCAAAACAAATCTGCCTGAACTACCTCTGGGATATTTTTGGTCAGGATATTGTCTACCTCATTAAGGAACTGTAATTTCCTCTAATAAGACCTGTATCTTTAAGACATATTTTAAGGGATAGAACATGTTGGCAATGATTCATCTATAAAATAAATATTTTGCTGACCGTCTCTGTTCCTTTATGCAAAGTGACTTGTGCACTGCACAAATGCCGATCAATTACAAGGTGAAGGAGTCGATGTCATGTATGATTCACAATGTCAATTTCATGCTTTTGGTAACCATTTAGAAGAGAGTTCTGTTAGTTTACATGTGGTAACCAATCAGATGCCTATATGTTTGTAAGAGACAATTTAATGGTGTGACAGTTTAGTAGAGATTGTCATGTAGAAAATGCCTACAGCACCATCCGTCTGTCATGGCCCGATATTTATTTATTTATTTATTTATTTACAAGGTTTTTCCACAGAGCACAAATGAAAATGTCACATCTCATTCACACCCTGTTACTGTGAGATGCAAAGGACCTGTTTAATCAGTTCTAGCTTCTTCCTAAGTTGTAATTTAAATCTTTACAGAAAGCAGTATGTGTAATAAATGGTAGGTGGTTAAATGCTCACAATCACACACAGAAAATGTAAACTTACAGAAAATCCTATTAGAAACCCTTTTAAGCTTTGGAAGGGGGATGAGCTGGGAGGCTTGTTACACTACATAATGATCAACCCTTATCTCCTAACATATTGTTAAGGAGCTGAATCTTTGCAATATCAGACACTTGGATCAAATATGATTCAACTGGGTTTCTTTCCAGACACCACTAATGAAGTTGAACAAAGGTCATCGTGGATACAAAAATATTGTTTCTACTCTTGGGATGACCACAAAAATAAGCATTAAAACACAAATATTCTGCTTTTAAGGCTTGGATTTACTTAAGCATCGTATCTTTTAGAACACAAGCTCCATGTGATTATTAATGTCATCATCTTTTTTTGGTGAAGGTGATATACTGTAGCTTTAGATTCTCTGACATTCCCAATTTTAGAAAGATTTACAGCCCTTATCTTACCTATTATTTTAGATTACTTATCTTTCCCAGTGTGACGAAGTCATGCTTATTGAAGATTACTGGGATAAAATGATTGTTTACATCAATAATGCTCTGTAAATCATGTCTCTTGTACTCTTGTATTTTGTTGTAAAATCAAAAGAAAAAATAAATAAATACAGCTTTAAATCACCAGAAAAACCAGGCAGGGATATTTTTTCTCTCAAACAGCTGTCCACAACTTGCTGTCTGCTATAGATGTTTAACTAGGCCAGCAAAACAAGTGACTAAACAATAAAATAAAGCGAATGGGATGGTTCACATTAATTTCTTTATGAAGGTTGTTTAGTTGATTTCAATACAATACAATACAATTTGCTCTTATATAGCGCTCTTCATGGGCACTTTACAACAAGACCCAAGAACAAATGGCTAACAATCTATTGATTCCTTAAGAGCCCTCAATTTATGTTACTGGTAAGTAATGCCTTATGCTTTACACCTTTATAAAGAATGGTGTGAGAATCCCTTTATTTTCTGCCACAGATGATGTCATTGCTGATGGCTGTACTTACGTTCCAAAAAGTTATTAACATCACTGAGTGCCTTTTAGTTGTAAATAAGTCAGTGCCCTTGGTGTTGTCTGATTAAGGTTGAATTGAGCTTAAATTATATGTAGATGTAGTTTCCCCAGGCCATGTTTACATGCTGTAATGCTCTTTTGAATTGTATGCAGTAATACTCATTTCAATTCATGTAAATTATAAAGAGAAGACAACTATGGATGTCTGGGAATTAAATCAGATCAATTCATGATCTTACTAGCTTCCTGGGGGCAAAAATATTACCATTCATTGATTGTTATTATTAAACAGTCTGCACATATAATTCACAGAGTGTTTCCTCCATGCACTAAAGAGGTGTAGAGCAACTATAACTAGAGCAGAAAATTGCCACTGTTGCTCAAAGTAGAGATTAATACTTTTTTTTTTTTTTTTTCTCTCAGGTATACACTGATTTATCATACCGATCATGACAAAGCTACAAATATTCTGGGCTTATTCACTGTATAGATCATTCTCGAAATAGGATTCTTCTGTAATATAAAATTGCACATGCATATATTTCGAATATCTATGTGCATGTATTTATTGCAGTTCTAGCAGCATCTGCAATCACATTTTGCTTTGTTTGGGTGAATGCTGCTACAGAAATGATATGTAGGTGACATTCATTCTTGTACAGAGCCTACAAATTTTACCTGGATATTTTAATATTACCCAAATGTAGTTATGTGACAGACAGGTTGTCTTGTCATTAATTTTGCAGAATAAGAACACCAAAGTGCACCTATACGTAAAATATCCTATATAAGTTATTGTTTTCCTCTTTAGAATGACAGTGAATTAATGTTGCATTTAATATATCATATTTTTGTTTGTATCACACATAAAAATGGAAAAAATAACATTTGTGAATGATCAGAATATTGTAGCGATCTTTTACTGGTTGAGTTGTGCTTAGGACCCCTAAGTTACCTCTAGTCATGAACCATTTAACCACAGGAAAGGGGGATACTGGTTCCTTAAAGTTTTAGTTGTGGAGTTGTCTCTCAGTGTGCTGACCCATCTGTGCAGTGTATTAGAATTGTAGAGTAATAAATGAACGGTGGAGAGGTTTGTAATGATGATTAGAGTCTGAAATTGGTTCAGATTTACAGTGTCACTCAGAAATGGAGGGAGAGAAAAAAGCAGTCTAAGCGGCCTAATGGATCCATCAACTCGTTTCGGCTGCTCAGTGGGCCGAGCAGGGTCACCAGCCTTCCGCTGGCAGCACAAAAGCACTTCAATTTTGTTAGGAAATGTATCAATTTAACTGACTTGAGCAGCACACTGAAAACCTAATGAATCTGGACTCAATTTTCCGCCAGGCTGCTTCTGTGAACTGTCGGAAACAATGTTTGCAGTGAAGGGATGAAGGCGGCCTGTGATAGGCCTGGACTGGCTCTTTCTGCCTCCATCACGGCCAGTGGAGTAAATAGGCCTGCCTCCTGAAATCTAGTGACAGCCCCAACACCAACCGCTGCCACTGGTCTAAAAATGATGTCATTTAAGGTAAATTGGCCTCTATTTCAGCAGGATGATAGTGCTAATTGAGTGGCAAAATATAATATAGGGAGCTGTTGTCTGCAGTTAAGGGGAGGAGGGGGACAGATTCAATGGTGGTACAATAGTGGGTGTCAGGCATGGCAGATGTTGCTTTATGCTGATAACTGCATTGACATATCTCCTGCTTGTCAGGCCGGGGCTTTAGGAGAGACTTACAGCAAATGGGACCAGATGGTTTCACGCTGAATCCGAATAAAGCAGTTAAACAGCCGCTGGTTTAAAAACTCGGCCACTAAAAGCTGTTAGTTTGTAAATAAAAGGAGTTGGAGTGCTTTATTGATCCTGCTGCCACACACCGGTCTAAACTACAGGCTAATGAATGGCCCCCAATCAGCAGGCGTAAGGTTTATTTAGGGCCTGTGTTCTGATCACATCTGATTCTCCTCTCAGAGGAGCTGTCAGGCTCCATGTGTGTGAATGAGAGGAAGCAAGGAAACTGCTGCTAATACTGGGAGGCTATCTGCACCAAATCCCACAATACAAATACAGCACAATTCTCACAGAATCCCTTTCTGCATTGTGATCATTCATTAATAAATTAAGCAGAAAAATGTACTAATCTCCAAGTAAAGGATTGCCTTCAAGGTAAAAAGAGCAAACACAGAAAATATTATTTTAATATACAAATATGGTATTGTATATGATTTAAATAGTGCAAATCCTTTTTCTGCATTAAAATTAAAAAAAAAAAAAATACAACTTTGTATATTGTGAAGCTGCTGACACTTCTGTCAGGCTGTGTTTGTATTTCTAAATGTTTCCATTCAAGGATTTAATTCCTCTCTCTTTTTTTTTTAAGTAGCTGAGGGCAAAGCAGAAACAGACAAGGTGGTATCCTTGATGTTTATAAAGAGCTCTGGTGAAGATTTGGCTAAGTAAAAATGTACTTTCTCAGGCTTAATAATTAGATAATTAGATAATTGCATTGAAATATTCAATTATTTATGTGGCACATATGACTGCTTTGATTTTTCTTTACCCCTGCAATAATGATTATTATTATTATTATTATTATTATTATTATTATTATTATTATTATTATTTATTATTATTATTATTATTATTATTATTTGTGTCCAAAAATTTAAAATTAATATTCTTTATTATAACTACACCTTAGAATCTACAATAGGAATACTGTTACTTATGTCCAACGTGTACAGGTTGAACAATTTTAATTAAAATTATTCAAGTAAGTTTGCTTTTTAAAACATTTATATAATATAATACAATAATATATAGATATATATATATATATATATATATATATATATATATATATATATATATATATACAGAAAAATGCTTGAAAGATGCTTGCTGGGAATAACAAGCAGAAACAAGAAAATGAAGGAATGAATAAGAGCACAAATAAAAGTATGCAATGTTATTATAAGTGCGAAAAAAAAACTGAAATGGCAGTGCAAGATGAACAGATCATCTCTGGACCAAGGAGATACTAGACTGGATCCCAAGATATAAGAAGAAGACCTCCAGGAAGATGGAAAGATGAAATTATGAAACATGCTGGAGCATCGTGGATTGAAAAAGGCTGAAGATGATGATGATGATGATGATGATGATGATGATGATGATATATATATATATATATATATATATATATATATATATATATATATATATATATATATATATATATATGTTTTGTATGTATTAAAAAAAGGTTATACCTTTATTGGTTATTAGAATGGGATTGATGTCATAAAGTTATACCTAAATGAAGTTTCCTCATAAATATTACTTATTCTACATATCCATCACTGAAAAGATCTGCCCCAGGCAAGCAAAAATCATCTGAGGTTTAATTAAGATAATATCTAATATATTGTATAAATTATATTGCTGCACACAGTAATATATTCATAATTGATAAAATATTAAAAAAATAACACAGGCCAGGAACACGTACATCATTAGCATACTGTATATCTGTGATGGACTAGATTATTGTAAGTTTAGCTAACATCTTTCACACCAAAACACTTTAAAATCAAGTGTTATATTAACATGTGTTTGCCGGTATATTACAATACAGCAGAAGAAAAACTAACATCAATCAAAGAATGCTTTTCAAACTCATTATAGTCTACAAGCATCAACCAAGCCATCTATGTGTTTAAAATGAAAACGGTTTTGCAGGCAAGCCAATTAAGACACATATTCTCATTTACAGTAATTCCCCTGCGATGTCAACACAGAGAAACAGTTAAGCATGAAACAAACTATGTGCACAACCCCAGCATTTTCAAAATACAAGATAGAGCAGAGACAAACAATGCAAGCAAGAAGGCACAAGGCAAGTATTAATAACAGAATAGACCCAAACATACACATGCATATGCTTACATATCACAGATTCAGAGATAATGTTAAACAACCATTAAAAGCAACTGAAGTCCTTATATTTCAATGAATTTATGCACGCTTATTCCATATTGAATTGACCATGCCATCCTTGCTTTCAGTTATTATTGCTGTTTAACACATTTCTCCTTAAAAGGGCATGTGTTAAATCATCTAACTTTGTGTTTAAAGTATATCAATCTGTCTTAAGTATGTATCTTGTTCCTCTGTGCACTGCCCATGGTAGCTACCCCATGCACATAGCTACAAACTAAAAGAAAGTGAATAGCATTTGATTGAAAAAGGCAAGCCGTGAAATGAAAACTGAAATTAAAATATTTCATAAGACAAACACAGTAAGTTCTATGTGTATTGTATTCATTTAATCACAGTCATATTCAATATTGATTGAGCGCATCATACATGTAAATAGCTTTTTTAGCAAGTGTTATTATTATTATTATTATTATTATTATTATTATTATTATTATTATATTATTATTATTATTATTAATAACAATATCAAACAACAGACATTTGAATGTGTCATCAAAAATATACATGCAAAGGACAGTTTTCAGTACATTAAGTTACTTTGTTATTTATTTTACAATTATGCGTTATTATTATTACAGTGTAATATACTATAACAGCCATTACTTGTGGAATGTATCACAGTTTAAGATAATACAATTGTGTTGGAAAAAAATGCAACAGTACAACTTTTTTTTCAGACACTGAATACACAGTTTTAGGTCTGCTCGAGTAGTACTGCATGTGACAGATTTTCCTTTTTTTAATTCTTCCACCTGATTTTCAGTAGAAGCAGTTGGTAGGTACCCCAGCAGGTTTGTATCACAGAAAGATACACCTGCTGTTTACACAGACAGGGATTAGGGAGGAATAGCATTTCAAATTGCACACTGCCTCACAAGGTTTATAATGTAGGCACGCATAGAGCACACTGCAACACTGTAAGCAGACAGTTTATTTTGTTTTGTGAACTGGTGGAATTCAAATAACATTCAGGCTGGAACTAAGTGTGCATGTTTTCCTGATGAAATGGATTAATGGGCAACTCGCAACAGCCTTTTGAACATTATAGTTAAAACTTAATCTATAAAAGTGTGCTTAGGTGGTCAAATGAATAATATTGTTTTAGCTATTACATACTGGGTGAACATTGCATTAGCAACGCATCGCATCTACCTGAGGAGGAAATAGCTGAACAGATTTATTAACATGTAAAAAAATGCTGCAGTTTTGCATAAAAAAATACAATAATGCTTATTGTTACATCATCAGATTATTTGTAGAGCCACAGTAGTATTTTCATATGAGATAATAGCCCAAGAATGTACAGTTATTTGGATATGTAACATTTATAACCTGAGATCCTGCCCTGTACTGTACATCACTCTGCTTGATAGCATGTCTTCCTTTTATACAACCTCCCCTGCTAGGCCTCATGCCTATGCTGGATATTAAAAAACATTGCATTAGCTATCAGTTGTGGTTCATGCTTCCAAGAGAAGTCAGCCCCCTCACACTGTGAAAGTAAATGTTACATTTTCAGAGCAATCTCAAGGCAAGTCTTTATTGACCAAGGTTTACCAATCTCTGTTATTGTCTAGGCAGCTATTGAAGCAGGCTGTGTGGAATATCGCCATATAGCACAGAAGTGGCAATAGCTGGATTGGGTATGTGTTGTACTATATATTGTTTTATCTGTAGCTGGAAGAGAATCTGAAGAACACCCCCCCCCCTCCACCTCCCATAATACTTGACCTTATTGTGCTTGTAGTACTGATCTCATTTGGAGAAGACAGGCACAGACTGCATTTCAAAGTGTTCAAGATGTCTTTGTGGCAAATCCTCTTCAATTCGGGACTAATAGGGAATTGAAAGAAACTGGATTTTCTTTATCTTTCTTCATAAAACATCAAGTCATGACTACATTAGTTAACAGTTTTTATTAATACAATCAAACCCAGGGCCCAGCCTGCTGAATAACCTATGGTAATTGTCCCTTGGGGTTCAGGAAATCTATTCATGTTTATGGTATGCCTTACCACGACACAACACAATACAACTGAATGGGTTCAAAACCCACATGGTACAATTTCCATGGTATAACAAGAAACTTTCCATGAGGGCCCAAGAACATGTTTGTCTATTAAGATATATTAATTTTTAATCCCTTTTTACACATGCGTTTCTTGCAACCAAAAAAAGGATGTTAACAAAGCTATAACAGTAATTGTAAAAATACTGTTTGATTTTATTTGTGAGCGACCCCAATTACAGAGCAGAGGGACAACAGTTAATCTTTAATATATTATGTGTGTAAATGAAATGCTCCGTATGTCAACAGTTCAGCCCTTCAAAATCATTACTTAATAAACAAAAACAAACAACTGTACAGTTTAGCTGCAGTGTAGGGTTAATTAAGCGTTTTAGAAGAGTCGCTGTCCATTCAGCACCACTGGTATCACACAGTACAGAAACTGACTTTTAAATGTATTCTTTAACTGAACTATATTATCTTTGTTTCGGGGTGGGAAACAATGTTAACTAAACACAAAGAGTCTAATGGGATCAGTTTATCCATTATATATTATTTCACTGGGAATTATACAGCTTTGCACGTACTGCATGGATATGGAAAATATTTACCCTTCATTAAGATTTCATTTTGCCTCATAGGCTCATAAGATATTGATAAATTCACTGAAGATAATTGCAGTGCTAAGGAACTGTCTTGAGTTAATCAATAAGGACAAATTAAAATAACATTTAATATCACCAACAAGCATTAAAAAAAATAAATAAATTTAAGATGCTTTCAAAACACTCAAAGCGTCAGCATATGTATGTGTTGAATGAGAACAATTTTAGTTATTATATACAATCTATTTAAGTATATCAACCCAGTGGATGCTGTTACTTAAACAACACTGCATTTAATATTATTATATTCATAACCACAGTTTCCATGTAAAAAACAAACAAACACTTCCCAGATACAAAGATGTCTAGGTGTTTTTTTCAAACAGATGTGTGGTGTGTATTTTAGGCAGTGCGATTACTTTTATAAACAACAGTTTCTCTGTAAAGTGCATGCATAAAGAAATAAAATAAAAACACTTAATGAGTTAAAGCTTTGTGAAAATGGGGGCTCTGTCCCTTGAAACAAAATATTCTTCAACTGTGACCCAGGCCATTGTTATGCATTTTTAATTTCAAGTGTTAATCTTTCAGTTGGTAAAATTTTAACATGAAGACGACATTCTTGTCCAGAACTCTAAACAAGGAGTGGTGTATGTCGTCTCCCAATAAAACAATGTCCCTAAACATATTAAGTCTGGACCGCGTAATTGCTATAGTCTTTTATAATACAAGCACCATGAAAAAATACTTTATTTGGGTGTTTTTGGGGCTTAGCTGCAAAACTAAAAACTGCAAAAACAACCAATGCTTATGATAATTGAAATTATCAAGAGGTTTTAACTAATTTGTACAATAAACATGGTTAAATATTAATTATAGAGATGATGAGATGGTTTTCTTCAATTTACAGTAATTACAAAATAGATGTCAAAAATGCACATACATTTCACCATGAACATTATTTTATTTTTTGAAGATCCTACTTAAATGTGATATCTTCTGGGTAACATTTTGAATGTCACTAAGTGTACATATTGATAGAATATTCAGTCACTCGAAACATTAATGCAAGCACCCACTTAGTGTTTATAAATTTATCAGACATTTCCAGTCCAAGGCACAGTGTGAATCATACTTACTCTATGTTTCTGAGATGACCAATTTGACCACTATTATAATTATGTGACTTACAAAATGTTGAAATGTAAGGCTAATGAAAGCTGATTTAAACAGTTAATGACTAATAGGCATAAGTGTAGATTGCTACATTAAAGAGCATTCATTTTTTTTCAAATGAATTGCTTGTAGTTACATCAATGTAATCTGAATTTAAGCAAAAAATTATTAAACAACGGTATTTGAAAAAACAAATGTGCTCACCTTTTTCAAACTTTGTCTTTATTGCATATCTTTTTATTTTTTATTATTATAATGAAAAGTGCCTCTTCGTTGAAATTTTCTTTCATTGAATCAATTTCGGTCCATTATTGGCACAGCCTATGTCAATTATATCTGACATTATTGAAAGAATGTTTTCTGTGTGCTGTTCATTGTAAGTGTCACACATTTCTATTTGATTAAACAGAAAAAAGTACAGTCACCCTGTCACAGCAAGAATAAAATCCCTTTCCTTTACTATTTATTTTATTACAAAATAAGGTGCTTGAATGTGGACATTTTGCATACCTCAACCCTCCAGCGCTAACAGTCTCCCCTAATTATTGCACCTCACAACCGGGGACATTTCTCTGTACAGCCCCTTGCTCACGTTGCCTAGAAAGCGGCCCTCTAAGTGAGATTCTTAATGGATTCTGACTCAGAATCTTCTAGGCTATTAGACCATTGCACCATCTCATCATGATGTGTGTGGAGAAAATAGCGAGCATTTAGTAAAGCTGATAGATTGTCGAATAACAGCAGATAGTTTTGCACTTTCCCCCTCTCTCACTCTCTCTCCCTCAATCTGCCTTTGTTATTTAAATGCGAGGAAAAATAAATAAGCACAGGTTTGTGTTGAAAGACTTAAAGCCTGCAGACAGGAAAAGTTAGATATATTTATTTGACAGGGTCAAGGTTGCTTCTTTCTTTTCTCTTTCCCTTAGTCCCCTAGGTGTTAGACTGTGAGACATTTAATCGAGGGAGTAGCGGTTTCATATCTATAACAAAAATCAAATAATGCAAGATGATTTACTCCCCCTAGCAACCAGGGAGCATACACTTAGCAACCAGCCTAGCCTAGGGCCTCGGTGTAATCAGCTTGAAAATATTTCAATTATTGTGTTGATTTTAGTGGATTTGAGAAGTGGTTGGTAAGTGCAGAGGCATATTCGGCCCACGACCCAGAGAGGGAGATATTGATTTAAACAGGTGTCAGAAAGGAAAAGTAGAATACATTTAAATGGAATAGGATAGCGGAATCATTGAGCGTGTTTCAGTGTAGGTGTGACATTTGCCCGCTGCTGCTGAATGAATGTGACTCAACTGAACTAGAAATTTCACCTTGAAAATCTACTGCAGTGGACTGATCATTCAAACAGAAGGTATTCTATGTCTTCCTCAGTCCCTAGCCTTCCTTTCGCATAATCAGGGTCTTAGAAAGCTACTCTAGGGTCTGATACACTTGATTGCAGTGGGAAATGAATCTGAACTGAGACACAAGTACAATCAAAACTATTCGGCAAATAAGAGAAAAAGAAATTGTTTATTTAACATCTGCAAGTCCCTCTTTCAAGCTCGGCAGTGTTATAATGTATACTGGAAAGGATATTAACTATGGCAATATTAACTGGTGCCATTCACCTTTGAAGTTAGGGGGCCGTGTTTCTACATATTTGTCACACGCTTTAATCTGACTCCGGTCTCTATGGGGTGTTATTCACTCATTGTTCAGAGGCTGATATGTTATTTATGATTGATATTTCAAGAAGTACAGGAAAAAAAAAAAAAAACTTTACGCATCACTTCATGCTTAATGATATGCATACCACAGCCTACCAATCTACCTTAAGATACTGTGGTCTGTTTTTCAAGGGATAATTTTTATTATTGATGTATTTTAATTTTTCAACCATGAGGTTTGCTTCTGAAAAGACTTCTATATGCGGACTCTTTGAAGAAATAAAAATCACAGTTACACGGGGGACTGAAAAAGCAGCTGCACACCCCTAATGCTTGCTTTTACAACCTACATTCTACATTTGGGAGTATTGTTAGAAGCATCCCCTGTGATAATAATTGGTAAGCATGGTAAATAATGAGCAAAGCACAAACAAGCATAAGGGTTAGTGGAAACATAAAAGTTACATTAAAGAAATGAGATGTAAAACCGATGTCTTATTTTAAGTGACTCAGCAGCAGGTGTTACTGCATAGTTCACCCCCTAGTCTCTGTAAGCAGCTTTGGATAAAACCGTCTGCTAAATGACTAAATGATAATACTACTATTAGTAATAATAATAATATAACATGTGTATAACTAAATACCTTCACTCTATATTAATTTCACTCCCAGGAGTGATGTATTTACCTCCTTATTAACCAATTGCAGTAAAATACTGCACTATAAAATAACGGCTGCATGCTCATGTGGATTAAATGATTACTATAGGGTTCTGAATGACTGCAAAGGTTTTCAAATTGTACTCTTACACACTACCTAATTGTGACCATAAAATACTGTGAAAAATGATCCACAACAGTGAAGGTTTACAAGTTTTAGGGCACTGTTATTTGGAATCCAGTGCTGCATGCAATGGACCCTATTGTAATCAAGAATTGAATATATCTGTAACTGATATAATTCAGTATCCCCTCTCCCATACTGTTATTTCTCCAGTGAAGATTAGTATCTTAATTACTACTTAATGGTGGAATTAAACATTCCAGATGGTTGATAATACTGGATATTTGTTCCATGTGTTAGTCAAAATTTTTTAAAAAAACAACTATTTTTTTCACGGTTTATTGTTTCTAAATGAACATCTTTATTCTTAGATAGACTACTTCTATTAATAATTCTAATCAGGAAATGGAAATACTGCACTGCTCTCATTGGTGGAATATACAGCATTATATTTACCATTGAATATTTTTTGCCATTTTTTAAGAACTGTCATTTGAGAACAGCTAATATGCATACATTGGGAAAATAATTAAATAGATGCTGTATTTAAATAGTAATGAACTTTGCCCGAAGTGCACAAAACCGTGGCCCCCACATCTTGCAAACATTATTGACTGTGTCACCCCACAGTGACACATTGACTGTATCTCCTCCAAACACTGGAGATATTGAGAGTTACTCGACACCATGACAAGTGTTGCTAATTTGCATCTAACGCTCAACCATGTATATTTTTAGTTTTTACAAATAACAATTAGTTTGGTCCATTCTGTACATACCAGGCACTTAGAACATTTCTTTTCTTAAAATCCTTGTTTGGTATGTGACAAATCTTATGTTTCTAAATACAGATACATCTGTATACAGTGCTGAAGATATGTGCATGGCATGTAAAACACTTCACTAACAAACCAGATTTTTAAAATCTCAGTATCTCTATTTTATAAAGGAGAACCTTCACAGAGAAATGCTCTTCATTAAGGCTGCCTTTTTGGTCATCAGAAGCCTCAGGGGTTTAGATAGCATCACAATCCACCACTGCATATTAAGGGGCATCCTGAGCATTAATAAGATCCTTCAATTGCCCTGCAGTTCCTCCAGAATACACAATCCTTCTTACCACAAGGAGACGAATGAGTATCTACAAACTAGCATCATGTGACAAAACAATCACTTGATATGGATGGAGGGATTCTTAGGATTCTTCACTAGTTAAAAACTTCACTAGTTAAAAGCAAGCATTAATTTAACTTTACAACTGAGGCAGAACACCAGCAGGATTAATATAGAGTTAATATATGTGAAGACGAACTTGCTGTTTGTGAGGCATGGAGATGTCATCCTAAAAGATTTGATAGCATCACATCCTACAGCTATGAATAATCTCAAGTATGGATAAGAATATAATAGCTGGACTGAACTGGGAACGGAAGAAGGAAATTAGTCCCAACAAGCCTGCCCTTTTGCATAGTCCAAGTATAATTGATAATTTTCTTTCTCCCTGCAGTGTGGCCCTGCTTACTCCCTTTTACTAGCAGGGACCTTTATGTTTATTAAATATAATTTTATTGGACAGATCGATTAAAAAAATTATGAACTATGGAACTGGAACATGAGTTAGCATACCATAGTGCTGGAAATACAAATGTATATTGGTAATTCAATAGAGGCAGGATATAGGTCATCTAGTATAGATATATCTATATATATATATATTATATCTATATATATATATATTATTATATATATATAGATATAAAAAAATCAGACTTCTGAAAGAACATTGTTTATTCCAATTTGTTCGAAGGTGTCTAAATACAGTAGATAGATAGTTGCTTAATTTAAAACCATAACAAAGAAATCAACACAAGACAATTTATTAGCCTGTGGAAATATAGATTTTTTGCTACTTGCGCAGTCACACGTGGAGATCTGTATGATATTCATGGGGCTCCACAGCTACAGTTTGGGGCTACGGTGGTGATTTGCTGATAGTTTCTGATACTTTGACAGGCTCCCGGATTGAGCCACCATTTATCTATCAATTACATCTAAATTAAATTTGCTCAGTTTGACAGTGTAACAAATAATATAAAAGACTGCTAGAACAGGAAACCACAAGACCCAGCATTGTTACCTTGAGCACTGCATGAGCTACATTGTTGTGAAATGCTGAGCACTGTTCATGTATTTATAGTGTGTTGATTAGATTGGTTTATTCATTATTATTATTATTATTATTATTATTATTATTATTATTATTATTATTATTATTATTATTATTATTATTCCAGGATTCAGCACAACTAACTTATTATTACTCAAACCACCCATAACAAAAATACTCAATGCAATTTAGCACAACACTCTAACCTCTTAGCTTGGTAATTTTTCATTGTTTGACCTCACTTTTAATTAGAGAGTAAATTATTCATGCACTTTGATGGGAGACAAACAAGTTGACTGTGTTTTGTTCTATTGCCTGGCTCCCCAGTACTGCTCAGTTGGGCTTTGTAAATTCCAAATAAAAAACAAGAGGCCACAGGAAAAACAACTTCACAATTACAGTAGTTGAAAAGCTCACGTGAAGTTTTTTTTTTCTCTTTTTAAGTCAACCCTCAAATGCAATTGATTTTTACTATTCACTTTTACTATTTTTTTTTTCTTAGTTACTTGTACCCCAGAGCAGCAAAAAGTACAAGTGAGTGAATCCTCTATGAGATTCGGAGGTCACGGCTCTTAACTTTAAGGTCAGGGTGGACATTTTAGTAATAAAGTGGTATAGTTTGGGGGAGTCAGTCATTACTCATCGATCAATAAAGTCTGAGTGAATGATTCTGATGCAACGTCTTTTTCCAGAAATGCTAATAAATTATATTTTTCCAATTTACTCTCATGTTAAGCTTGCTAACAGCTGTAGTGACTGTGGTGATTTTAGTAGTGTTCTGACTCTGTATCTGAGAAATAAATTGTATTTGTTGGCATCTTATGACATTATGCCTTATTTAGCAATGTTCGCAAACCCCTAAGACAATCGCGAAATGCTTTTGAGGACAGTTTGCACACCAAATCAGGCGCATGTGTGCTCAAATAGATTTTGCCCACCTATGTGATTTAGCAAATGTGTTTTAGTGCCTACCTGGCAAATCAACGTTAGCGATGGACATGGGCTGAACTTTAGGGGAGTGTCCTCAATTACATACAAATATAGCAATTTAGCAAACATAAACAGTTTTAAATGTGAAATCCAGGTCTAAACTGTACGCAAATTACATGGTCGACTATAAATACCAGTGAAACTACCAGGGAAGCAGGTAAAGAAAAGAGAGAGGGAGAAAAAAGAGAAATAAAAGAAAAATGGAGTGTGCACTGGGTTTCTACGTGGCCAGACAAAGAGAAAGGAGGAAGAGACGTCCCCAATATTTAGAAGTCATCTATCTTTTCTGAGCCTTGTCTGACACACAATGTATGCAGCAATTTTGCCTCAGCTGACAAACAATCACTGATACCTGCCAACTGCTTCAGGCTGACCTGGAAGGAGACATGTGGAGAGCACACTGTTTGCCTGTAGCACTAAGGGGACCCGCTGCACTAACATTTTATGCTACTGTCTCGATCCAACGTACTGTGAGTTACTGTAAAGCCATAAATACTTGTAACCAAAATATTAGGCAAATCATACCCATAAAACCTACTTTGCTCCAGAAATGTTGGCTACTTGTTGCAATATACAAAGTATGTATTGTTCGTGGAATTTGATTTTGTGCCAAAAATGTTTGTGTTTCTCTTTCATACGCACAATATGCATAATATTTATGGCTTTGCAGCATACTGCAGGCATGATCCAGTCAGCTTTCTCATGTGCAGTGTGAGATGTATTTGAATCTTTATTAAAGTGAGCAGGACAATTCATCCATTTCCCTGTCTCTCACGAGCTGCAACAAAATACAAAGTAGAGTTTTCTTGGGAGGGTTTCCAGGTGTCGTGGGAAACACCGACTGCACACATCTGCAGCTATGCGCACCAACACAGAATAGGCACCTCTACATAAATCATAAGAGGACCTATTCTGTCCACAAGAAGTGTGTGATGCCAAGAACTAGATCACAAATGTGTATGCAAACCATCCTAGCTCCGCTCGTGATTCGTTTATCCTCACTAATTCGCAGGTTGTAGCTGCGTTTCAGCGGGATGAGAGTCTGAGAGGCTAGTTGATAGGGGACAACGGGTATCCAGTGAAGCGGTGGCTACTGACACTGCTGCTCAACCGCAGGACCCCTGCCAAACAGAGGTATAATCGTACCAGTAAATGTGCTCATACTGCACTTCAGCAAACATCTCGAAACCTCAAAATGCGATTCTGATGTCTGGATGTCTCTGGGGGAACACTACAGTACACTCCTCAGAAGGTTAGCAATATCATCCTAGCTGGTTCTGCTTTACATAACATAGCTCTCTGTAATGGATGTTATGTTGAACTTAGAGAGGAAAGATTGCAGGTTTTGAGGGAAGCAGATGCTGAACCTGAAGCCCCAGTGGTGGAGGTTGCAGACGTTCCGTGCCAGGCAGGTCAGACAAAGCCTAATGCATTATTGTTTTTATTTCATAGCCTTGCTTGAGGGGCTTGGCCATCCTCCTCACTTGGACTGCTGGAGATTTTTAATTTCTTTCTGCTTTCCCTTTCAAAATGCCCTCCATTTGCTATTGCAGATGCACAGATACTCTTAAAGGGAATGCTGAATCCTTACTCCCCCACTCCTCCACAAATTAATTTGTGGCGTTCTCTTACAAGGTTCATATTTATTTCAGTCATACAGACAGTGCATGCATGAATCCACCTTTACTTATGCTTAAGTTAAACTAGCAGAGATATCCACTGATTTGATATTGTCAACCATGTTCTGTTTTGTTTGCATCCCCACAGTTCACATTAGAAAAAAAGAGTAAACCATTAAATCAGTTAATTACATAGATGAGCAATCTTCTTTTGCCTGGAGAGTTGCTACAGCACAGAGCAAGTTCATTCAGCCCCATTATTTTATAAAGGAAGTTTCCCTTACACCTCCCATTCCAATATAATCAAAATCTGAGTGGCAAGGACGAATGTATAATCCCAATGGATTGTTAAAAAATAATAATCAAGGGTATATTAATATTAATATTAATAAACAGTATATAAACAGTCAGCACTCACATGTGCGACCCTATAAAATATTGACTTCAATGATGGTTACACGTGTGTGACGAATATCTGATTATTTCATTTTGGCCCGTTCCAACCCTTGTCCGTTTTTCAGGGAGCACAAAAAAGATGTATAGCTGAAAGGTATGTGTTTTAAAATAAGTAGGCTTCCATTTAGATGTACTGTAGGTGGTTTTGTTGGTTCAGTACTATATTTTCAACAGAAGCATTTTAATTCAGAAAGATATGATTCTGAAAATATCACTTGTCAAAATAGACAACACATGGACACGTGGACTGTAATACAGTACAAACTTTTGATATATATTGTAGCAGTATGTAAAATTACCCATTAGTGACCCAACAGCAAAATGAAACTAAAATGTTACCAATGCACAGAACTGCATAAAATGTAAAAAGTAATTTAGCAAAAGATTAAAAAAACAACAGCACCAGTTTCCAGAATTAAAACAGTATCTAAAGTCACTATTAAAAATTGCAAAATATAGTGCCCGATAAGGCCCTAATGTCAGAAAATGCAGAAATACAACTAACGATCACAGATTTAAAAAAAAAATAAATGCATTACAGTATCTCAAACTGTTTAATGATACTGTTTTGATCTTGTTTGCTTTGTTTTGGTTGCATTTTCGTCAGGTGAGACTGATTTGGCATGTGGGGAAAAAAAAATAAAATAAATAAACACTGGCTGTAACGGATAATCAAATAAATTGTAACATTGTATCAGAAAACTGGTGACGGAATTGGAAATCGCGTCTGACGGGTAAGTACATATATATATAGATAGATAGATAGATAGATATGTGCATAGGAGCACCTCCTAAGGGAACAGCTTTGTGGAGAAATTGATTTTTCCCATTGTAAATTCTCAGGCTAACGGAACAGGAACTTTACATAAGAACACGTTTTTGGCACCGATAGCGATTTGTTCACAACGGATAGCACTGTTTTGTAAAAAAGCGACTTGTCATCGCGAGAGTGTCCTTGAGGGACACCGATTGGTTTATTAAATCTTTCCAGAACTGCCGTCATATCATTGAATTGTTTTGTATTCTGATTTTCCACGAGTGCACCTCATCGTGACAAAATGGCACGTAAACAAACTGCAAAATGCTTCTGTTTCTCTTGATACACAAAGTTGGAAATTGTTCGAGTGCCTGAAAAAAACGTGAATCAGATACAAATCGCCAAGCAATTTGATGTTTCCTATTATGGTGAGTTGCTTCACCATGCTGTTAAATAATGTGCATATCACTGCTCTTTAATTCACCATTAGTTTTCTTCCTTATTTTCTTGCACTTGTATGTGCTGTCATAGGCAAACTTGAAACCTGGTTTATATCATGGCCTACAAATTATGCCTGCATGGCAATCCTGATATACAGTGGGTTCATCTGTATATATAACTAAGTAAACTCTGCTTTATTACAAATAACCTGTAGAATTGTTAAATGCATTACAGAAAAAAAAAAAAAAAATTAGAAAATTAAAAGTTGAGGCGAATGTTTCTGACATCTAATAAAAAAAGAAAATTTTCATCTGCTGCAAGTGCTAATGTATTAGGTGACACATCCGAATCATTTCAGCTTGCGGATTTGAGGATCCGGTCTATGAATAGCTACATAATGGAAAGGTCAAAGCTTCAGGTGTCACAATTTAATTTTAAAAAGTTTCATAATTTTAAAGCAATATTCTAACTTTTGAACAGGTTTACTTGAGTCTGTTTGAGGACCATTATCCGTGACTATATTATACACTCAATAGAGCTGCATCTACAAATACTAAAATAATTTCACTAAATTCAGTGGCAAACAAGACTTCTAGTCAAAATGTTTGTCATTGAATTGCTTACTTTCTTTTAGTATTTCTAAATAAAACAGGAGAGTAAATAATTACTGAGAAACATGTCTGTGAGTTTCCAGTATGCCTGGTTATCAGAGGGTACTAGACAAGCAGATGAACGGGTGGAAGGAGAATAATTCAGTGCTCAGTACTGGTTAGGAAACTAGAACAGGCATTTCATTACCAAGCTTCCTGTACTTTCACAGCATGATTGCAGACTGAGCCCCCAATGACTACAGTCTGTTTCTAAATATGAATGCATGGCATTGCCAATGATGTCCGTCAGTAATTTTAAGGGTCAACACGTGACTTCTGTGCAGAGGGCATCCTGAAGCTGGTTAACAGATGGGATTGGTGTGTCAAGCTGCAGGGATACTGAACTGAAGTGACTAACAAGCAACAAGGCCTCTTATTATAGCACAGTGTTGCTGAGACTACAGGTCTTAATATTGTATCGCTGTATAGCTCAGGCGACATTTTCACACTTTTTGAAAATTGTTTTATCCATACTTATTAAAATAAATATAACCTACATTACCATTCATTACATGCTCCATTATGACCACTTTAATATTACCTTTATTAGATAGACTGACAGTAAAATTACTACTTATCAGCTGAATTCCAGAAAATACAATCCTTCAGTCCTTTAACCATTACATTTGCCTCCCTCCAATTTCTATCTTGAAGTTACTTTTCACTTTTGCATTGCAACATTTTGCAACCTGGAGAGCACCTCAACTTTTCTTAACTGGAATGAACACCTATGAGCACCTGTACTACATCAGCAGTGGAGCCACAACAAAAAGTGTTTTAATTATCTTGTATGTTGACAGACTGGGTTGTGTAATGTCCCCAAATGTTCCTTCCTCAGCTCTTCTTCCACCTGTCAATAATGTGTTCAGAAAAAGCGATCAGTTGTCTTTCTGATGCTGACAATAAATACGATCCCACTTCAGGGGAAAACAGTATTGATTGCTTTCTACTACCACCTCTTATTTATCTCTGGATGTTTCGCATGCTACCCTATATGAAGCAGACCTGTTTAATCACAGTAACAAGTGTAAATAGGCGGGGGGGGGGGGGGGGGGGGGTTCATTTTAAGCATTACGCCCTGAGCAATGCAGCAGATAAATATAGAATCAAAGAGTTTTGTGGTCTTTTTTTATAGGCTTTCATGAGTAGTCTGAGTGAGCTTTTTACCCTCTCAAAGTGTTCATCAGCCCGGCATAAAATTTGAATGTGTTTTTATATCTTGTACAATTTTATATTGACTGTATTGGTTTGTAGTTTTCTGTTAGAAATACTTAACACACAAATTATGAATCAAAATTATCAATAACCATCAATAAAACATTTCATTACCTTTTTATTCTTTATAATATGGGGAAATGAAAAGGATTTAAACAGATGCCAGAGAGACTGAAATTAATGTAACATTTGTAACACTCCTCCTGGCATAAAACATTACAAAAGTAAAGATTAGGGTTGTGGGTCAAGACACCATCCATTTAAATCTTATGTCAAGCACTTCCTGCCAACCAATTTAATTGCAAACAGAAGCTGTCTATCAACCTGCACTACTGCAAATGAGATTTGGGAAATTAAACACTATTGGCACAAATTCATTTAGGTTGTATGTAATGCCAGCTCAAAACCATTATATCTTGTGGGCCTCTGCCAGTGTTACTCTGGTTTAAATGGAGCATTTTTAAATAATCTGCCAGTTTGATATTTACTGAAGTAACAGAATTCATGGAGAAATTTCTTAGTCTGACTAAATGACAGATAAAAAGAATCATTTGGGATATGGTCCGCTAGCTTTTTTGACAAACTTTGTAGCAGTAGCTTAAACACTGGTATTTCTTGTGTTTACAGCCGTGTAATGGGGGTCTCAACCTTCTGAGTGACCACCGAATTGAACTAAGTAAAGTACAACTCTAGAATATGAATAACATTAATTTTGCATTAAGGAAAAATAACAATGCAAATGTACTACACTATATATGAAAAGGTACACATTGAGAACTAACTACAGTTTTTATATTAAAACAAACTTATTTAAAGGTTATTGGGTTCCTGTCATTTAACATTTAACACTATAGCTATACACACACACACACACACACACACACACACACACACACACACACACACACACACACACACACACACACACACACTTCTGTGCAAAAGTCTTAGACATGTTGAATTTTTCTACTCTGATGCATTAAAAACATCAACAATTTCCTCAAAGCCCCCACTAGTGTTTTCTACTATTATAACAACCTTGGCTTGCATAAAGAAGGAAAAACATGTGAAGTAGCTCGCATCACTTCATTTTCAAGGTGTGGCATCTGAAGCATAATCAACAAGTACAGAGAAACATCATCTGTAACTGACAAACCCAGGACTGGAAGAGCCAAAAAGCTGTCTAACAAGGATGAGCAACACTTGAAGATAATATCCTTAAGGAATAGAAAGAAGACAAGCGTTGAATTGACAGCAGAACTGGCAGAAGGCACAGCTGTCGTTGTCCATCAAATCAACAGTATGAAGGTCATTCTGAAATCAGGACTTAAAGGATGTGTTGCAGTAAGAATACCTCTGTTAAGAAAGGGGAAAAAATATGCACAAGAACACAGAAATTTGACTATGGAACAATGGTCAAAGCTGCTTTGGACTGTTGATGGATGGACAAAGACACCTGTGGCTTCTACCAGTTCTGTTGTCAACTCAACGCTTGTCTTCTTTCTATTTCTTATGGATATTATCTTCAAGTATTGCTCATCCTTGTTAGACAGCTTTTTGGCTCTTCCAGTCCTGGGTTTGTCAATTAAAGATGATGTTTCTCTGTACTTGTTGATTATGCTTCAGATACCACACCTTGAAAATCAAGTGGTGCAAGCTATTTCACTCAACGTTTTTATGCAAGTCAAGGTTGTTATAATAGTACCAAACACTAGTGGAGTCTTTGAATAAATTGTTGATGGTCATAATGCATCAGAGTAGAAAAACTCAACATGTCTAAGACTTTGGCACAACAGTGTGTGTATAAACATGGAAATCAACCCCCAGCCCAATAAAATCCATCATGTTTAATTATGTATTGAAATAAAAACAATGTTAACCACATAATCCACAAAATGTACCTTAGCCGTCTATAAGATATAGGAGTTTAAGCAATTAAACAACACAAACCAACATTTTAATTATGGGCTCTACAGTGAAAGAAACAAAGCACAAGTCAACTATATGGCAATACATTTTGCTGAAGATAGGCATTACTGTCAGTATCTGTACCCTAGTGAACCAGCAAAATTATATTGAACTATTCCATCTTTATACCATGATGTTTCTATCAATAAAACTGATGAGGCAGAGAGAAAAGCTACTGTAATATTTGATTACTACTATATTGGTTCAAAGAAACAGGAATTGGTTTGTATACAAACTATCTGGTTACCTCTATAATGCTGTAAATTAACAGACAGACAGCAATAACAGACAGTTTGTTTTTTACTGGTAACTTTGTACATTTGCTGGTTTACAAATATGTGTTTCTGTAAATGTATAGAAAACTGTTTGGCATAGTAATATGGCTATTTTATTCTTCTTTTTAACAATGCACAGTATAAATGGGATTGATTCACAGGCTGCAGATATAATTACTTTGGTTATAGGATATCAGAATGGGTTTGAGGTTTATTTTGATGACTATTGCCATGTTAAACAATTATTGGCTGAGGTAAATTGGGCAGGTGTTATATTTTCTGCTGGAAAGATTTATTGATGCAAGTCCCCCAGCACTGACTCGTCTCTCACCATGCTTCCAACAGCTAAGAAAAGCTCCTGGGTCTCTGCTCAATAGTCCATGATAAATACAAACAGCCTGAAACACTACTTTATAAGTGCTTACATCAAATAGTATTATATTTTACTATTTGTAACCAAAAACAAAGAATATTTTAAAATAAAATACAATAAAATGACTCTTCCAGAGAAAGCAGCATGGACAGAAATCTTATTTACATAGTTATAACTGGCTTATATTTGCCACAAATGTTTTGTTTGTTTGTTTGTTTTCAAGAAGAGGTTTAAATAAAGTGTGAATTCCATAAGTGTGATCTTATCCAAAGAGGTACACATTAATTATTAATTTATTTAAACAAAAAACACTCAACATAATGATGATGACATGTATTTATTTAGATGACGTTAAAACCCAATGCATTCCTAATCACAAAGTTGTACAGTAACTAGCCAATTACATCAACCTCAACATCTTCTTTGTGTTATCAATTTTTGTGTTTAACACAAAACATGCAACAAAATATTTCAGCATTCCTAAAAACCTTAATTTAACCCTAACCCTAGAAATTGCAACCTGTGTAGTATAAAAAGGCAGTGCACCTCATCAAATACAGTAAGCCCTATAAAGCAAACAAAATCCTGCAGCAAAAGTTTTTTTTTAGTTTGTTTGTTTTAATTACCTACCATCAGCAATGTACAGTTTTTTAAGTTCTGGAATCATCTCTTTCAACAGCTGCACAAACAGCCAGCTAACCACATTGAACCAATCCGGATTACTCTTTAAGAAGATCAGGAACAGAATGGATCTTTTTCAGGAACTTCCAAGCTTGTTTGGTTTTTACACATTTGCTGTTTAAGTCAGTAAATCCAAATATTCTTTGAGCAGCAGCAACGACAGCAGTAACAAACACCTCCTGGCCCTTGCAAGCATTCATTTTACAAAATCGTGATCGTATGGGGGTAAATTACTATTTCAATGGCCTTTCGCTAGGCAACTGGCACGTGCAGATATAGGTTATGAGGTCCAGTCATGTGATGCCGGAATAAATAATTACAGAATTGGCTTGAGAAGGAAGTGTGAACAGATACGTTATTATTTACGCCAGATTAAGGGCACTGTGCAAGTGCTGGGCTGGCTTGTCTGTGGGGAACTGGACTCAATTGCATTATTGTAACTTTTACTTTAATAATATCTACATTAATTTCTATGGAACTGTGCTGTTAGGCGATAACTAAATGTAATTTTAAACTGGTTTGTTTTACCCTCTTTAAGGAGTCCATTTACACCCAATTGGTAGCTTTGGTTGACAGTTAAAAAAATTAAATTAAAATCAAGGATCTACAGCATATCAGTCATTAGGTGCCAAGTGGACCAACATTCAGAAAGTTGGTAGCTTGACTCCAAAGTGTTGGAATTTGTAAGAAACTGATTAATCTAGAATGTCACACCCCCAACATTTCAATCCCTTGAAGTTGGAGGATAAAAAGCATTATCTGGAGAATAGTCAAGCTTAGAGATGCATCAAATAAAACCTCATTATGATATTTCTGTTTCAGTGCTCCAATAAAAATAAATTAAAAAATACAAAGTGGGGGGAAAAAAATCACAAAATTGCTGAACTTTGACCTGTCATTGAGAGTGCTTGAAAGGTCACATGCATATTAACTACGCCTCGCCTTAAAGATTATTTCAAGAACCATCCATTGGTACTAGTTTGATTTTTTAACTTGTTAATTTTTTTATGTCAAGGTTTTTTGAGTTATTTCTGGTTTCCTTGTCAGTAGTTGCAGATGTGACTTACAAAAAAGTAGATTTTTACTAGCTCTGTCGCATATTACTTTACATGCACAACGCAAACATGACGCATTAAATTTGCACTTTGTAGGACTTGGTCCTAAAATGTTCTTACATAACTGTTAAATCCAATATGTTTTATAAATAACCACTAACAATACTCAGGGTTACCCACTACGATACCACTTATGAAATTATTGCAACACATTTTTTACAGGGTTTCTCATAACTAAGCTAGTCCAAATAACCCTATATTAATATATAGTCCAATGGGCCTCTATTGTTGTCTGTGTCTGTTGTCTGATTAACTGCTGATTCAATAGGGTTATTGTAAAGTGTGTTTAAGTTCATATGATAGAATTCTTATTACCTAAAAGCGTGTTTTACGGTTCCTGATGTATGTATTACACTGTCTGAGTGATGTGGTATAAAGGCATCTCCTGCTGCTCCATTATTGGAGCCTGGCTCTTTTAGAGCGCAAGCAGCTCATTCTCTGTGGAGCGCTACAAGTCCTTGTTTACTTCCCATCCCAGGCATGAACAATTCATAAGTGGTATATTTAAATAATGTAATTTACTTACAGGAGATAAGATTAGCCATTAACAGTTGCTAAATCTGCACTGCAAAATCTATTCATTGCCAATTCTAGTCATTCGTTTTCAATATTTATCAGTTAATCACCAAAATCTCCCACAGTAGTTGGTCACACATGTTTATTCTTCAGCTGTTTTATCTTTCACAATCAGTTTGATCTTGCGAAAACCACTGTAGGTTTTTTTCACATTTAAAGACAATATTTGTAATTATATAACCCGGGCCATAGCACTTTTCAAAAGGCCGTTCACAAAGGCAGTAAGACTCAGGTGTTAACTAAAAGTATGTTATGTTGAAAGGACAATATTTTAAATGGCAATCTTGCTTACAGGTAATAGGAATTGATCAATAAAGCATCAATTAAATATAGTGAAATATTGAATTTGCAGAGCATGTTCAAAATAAAGTTTCCTGATTGAGATTCTTAATAAGCAGAATACAGCAGAAATCAGGTGGCAGCTCACTAAAGGTTCATATTTGAAATTAGACCTTCAAACTAACTTTTTTAATGTTATGTCAGCCATCATATTTGGCATAACTTACAGAGAATATAAGCTGATATTGTGTTTTTTCTCATATTCCAGACACAACGTACATTTTCTTTCTTGGTTTCAGATCTTTATAGCTAAAGAACTGTGTGGTTCGGAGACACTTAAAAAAAGGGGGGGTAATTCAATTTCAGTTAATGAAAGCCATGATATTAAAATGTAATCTACAAACAGCACCTTTAAAATAAAGCAGCGAGAATCAAAACATGGTTTTCATTTGAAACCGAGAGAAAACGATCTTCTTAGACCCCATCAAGTGGGCTTGCTGAGTGGTAGACATAGATAAGAATTATACCAAACTTCCGCCTGGATTTTAAATTATTTCGAAATTAGGTCTTGAATATTTATCCAGTCATCTGCTTTATGCTTATCCCATTAAGTGCTCTAGAATTCCAAGACAAGGCATAACTTAAGCTTACCTCAGAAATCCTAGGGCCTTACAATGGAAGTTTTGTTTACTCTGTGTACAATATGCAACTGCTATAAACCACTCACTTCACTTGTAAGAAAAATAAATTTTGTGCATCTCCAACTTAATGTATAAGATTCACCTGGTGGCCAATTCTAACAAAAATCAATGTGGATGGTTATTAGTATCACTATTGCAAAGAGTCAAACAAAAAGTATGGCACCCACATTGTGTTACATGAAAGAATAGAATGCTAGTTTGAGTTTTCATTATTTTTGGGGTCTGTGTGCTCCTATGTCTGAAAGTTTCATTGAATAGCGCCATAAAACAAGACAGCTGTTTGTAGCTATGCTGCGTTTTTAATTAAATCTACCCCTATTTGATACATTGTACTTGTATGTTATTTTTATTTATATTTTTAGCAATTAATAACATTCTTATAATTTATTCTTGGTTTGTAAGTGTTTTTTGGTGAATTTTTTCCACGATCAACAGAAAACAAATCAAAATACACGGGCAGATTGTGATTCCTTACTACAATACCCACATTTTAAAAAGATTCAATTCCATGTGGTGTGTAACCCTTCCCAGAGCTTTTTTTAAGCTCTGGAGAATGACGTCTGTTGAATAATAATTTTAAAAAAAAACTAAAAAAAAAAAAAAACTAAAAAAAAAAACTATTCAACATGTTTGAAAATAGTCTGTGATGCTGTATAGGAAATATTTCCACACTGGCATGGCTCTACTGATATTGAAATGGCTTTCTACTGGGAAAACGCTTCTTCTGCATTTCAGATAAACAGACTCTACGAGTGTCTGTAGTAAGAATGTATTCACACTCTACTCTCTTTAAAGGTATAGTTCTGCTGAAGAAGGTACTTTCATTATAACATAACTAGATCCGACTGCTTGGGATCACCACATAATCCCAGGATAAAATGTAAAAGGTCCATAAACCGTGAATACAGTATATCTCATTGTTGAGTCCTGCAGTGTTGGGTTTGACCTATAGGACTGGAACCGCTGGCACCAGCAAAAACTAACAAACTGTAGGCTATTTTAATACAGGATGACAAGCCAAAACTTAAGTTATACAGGTGTTGCTTCACTTGAGAAGTCTCCATTCAAATGCAGCTTTGATTTCCTTTCAAAAAACTGGTCATATGTATGTATGTATGTATTATTATTATTATTATTATTATTATTATTATTATTATTATTATTATTATTATTATTATTATTTACACAATATCAGATAACCTTCTTCTTGTTTATATAGGTTACTAGAATGTATCACTCAGATACTAAAACACATTGTATAATTCAATAAACCTGTCAGCACAGTTGTTAACTTTTTAGTCAATGCAGCCAATCAGAACACTAGTTCATGTCACTGATTTTAATGTATACACTAGGTAATGTCACCTATATTTACAGCGAAGGACACATCGCTTCTGTTTTTCTTTCACATAAAGGCCTCTATTTTTTATGTTTTATGTGGTTTTGGAGTTCAGAGTTCTAAGCGCCTGCCATATTAAGAATAAAATAAAGTTGGATAAAGACTTGAGGTCAACAAAACTCGGGATTCATTGATTGATGCAGGTGGGGGTTACGACAAACACTGATAGCCTTCATAGTGTTTACATCTGGAAACCCTATTTAACTCATCTCAACTCAGGAAGTTTTCACACTTCACGATTCATTGACCTGGAGGGCTCAGATTCCTTGGGAAGTAGGGATCGGGAAAGCCTGTTTCCACAGAAATTTCTAAATCATTGTCAGGCGGTAAGTAGTTCCAGCGGCAAATGAGCACTGGCGATAAAGCAACAGGGATAAAAGCTATGGAAAATAAAACCATCAAGATATTTGTGTCATGTATTGTGCTACATTTAGCGCTATTGTATTAGGAAGAACCAGAGACGAGTTTGTGTGGGGGGGAAAAGCACACAAATATTCCATTCACTTTTGACCAGAAAGCATATTTCTTTTTAATTACTGCATTCTGCTATAGGAATTCAAGAATGTACTAGAAACATAAGACCACTGTTTTACTAAATGAATTACCATAGCCTTATTCGGTATCTTGACATACTGCCTGATGGGAAAGAGCCTTCAAAGTTGATTTCATTTCAGAAGATTCAAAATTTGCTGTCTGACCTTATAGTCCTAACAATAACAATAGCAAGAAATACTTGTCACAATTTGGGGAGTCAATACACTGTACATGAAGACATATTTTTAAATTAACCATCCCCCCTTGGACATAGTAATTCAAACGTTATGTGCCTCAACACAGCCACAATTTTCACACTAACCCAGAAAACCAATGAGTTACGCACCCAAACAGTTTGGATAAGGTCCCCACTGCTGCCTGCTTAGCAGTTGGTAACTTTTTTCACACCCTCCTTGCTCACCTTGAAGACCATATGTTATTTTTAGAAGCACTTTTTTGTTTTAATTTTGAACATAAAAATCGCAGCACAGAACTGGTATGTTGTTAGCGGGCCATCGGGTCATTGATGGTTGTAACACCGCAAGAAACCTGTAAAGGACAATAAAAGAGTAGAACCTGTGTTTGAGTGTTTGTTTGTTTTGTCACTGTATAGTTTCAGTGGATGTCATTCTTGGCCTGCCATTTCCAGTGATGGTATTAATAAGTGGATCCAAAAGTATAGCATATTGCTTCTACTAGCTTTAACATCATTAGCATTAAAACAATAACAATAAAAATGATTTAATGCCGAAAATGAAGTTCATAATAATTAATAACTGTATGAGCAAAGGCTGTGGCATGGCTACTCATCTCTGCCTAACCCCTGGGTATTAATAATGACTGAAAGGTTTTTGGCTGCATGGTATTTTCTATTAAAATTATAGTCTGTGTTTTTAATATTAAAAAGATATAAGATTAATTTTCTGTGGTAGTCAGACAAGGTCAGAGATTAATTTCGCGTTTTGTTCCTGGTCAGCATTCTGTCGATAATTAATCAAAAGCAAAAATTCTTAATGAAACACTTTTCATAAGGTGATAATTAGCGGGGACGAGCCTGGCTGCAGACACTCGCTGTTAGATATTTAATAACCAGAATGAAATCGGAGCTGAGTCCTAGGGGGTTGAGAGAATACAAAAAATATATAAATCATTTTTATTATTGTATAATCCTATGCTCCATTTAAACTAAGCATTGTTTTACTGCAATATATAGCATTAAGCAAGGGATACAATTAGAATATCGGTTAAAACAAGAAAGCAAATCTAAAAATATTTATGTTTTAGAACTCGTTATACAGAAAGTATTTGTTATGATGTAATACTGTAAATGAAGCACAATAATATTAAGCAGGACAATTCCAATCAGCTGATCAGTCGTGTATTGTTTTAATGACTGGCCTATTAATTTCCAAGTATACTCCTATGTTAAGCATTCTATAATCACTATACGTAATAAATGAAATAATGTATGTATTATAATTGTTAACCAAAACATTCCATCGGTATAAATGTAAAATAGGATGCATTGACGTCGGGTCTATTTAGATTTGTCTTCGATATGCAACCATTATTTGGAAAGCTTGGTTCGATCACGAAGAAAAAAAAAAAAAAAACCCTGTTGAGTTTTGGGGTAGTTAATCTATTCATTTAAGACTGGAACTAAAATGAAAACATACACGTGAAGTAATAGTCTTGGTAAATCGCTTGATTCCTTCCTGGTATTACTATAGCTCTGAAACGAATGACAGGTAATGCTTCGGTGCGTTGTCTTTGTCGTGTGAAATTCTATTGAAACGTTGTAAAGTTTGAGATAACGCTAAGAGGCAGTGGGGGTGTTGTGCTGATGAGATTATTGATAGTTACTGAAGGTGGCCAAATACGATTTACAAAACAGGGCCTCGTGCCTTTAATAGAATTCTAGATGATCTTTTATCACAACCAGACACCCACAGAATTATTTAAACAGATCAGACTATACCGGCAGCAATTTTCAATTATTCTAATGATTTATGCATGTAATTCAAATTCGGTAATCCAACATGTTACGATTTATTAGTTATGATTTTATTTTTTTTCATTTGTGCTTAACACACAGAGGACTATTTACATTTTAGGCGGTTTAATTAAATAAATATGCAGGAAAAAAAAATAATCTAGAAACTATTTAAAAAATGACAATGGCTTAAAGTAGCATGAGAATGAACTGTAGGGCCTACTATATACACCCGACCAAATTTAGGAAGACATAATTTACCGGCGTGATATTCTGCAGACTACACTTTTTCGGCAGTAAAGGTGTGTTGAAGTATGTAAAGTAAAATAACTTAATATTTATACGGCATTCTATAACAGCAACACAGTAAACCCTGGTGAAACACCAGCGCTCACGTATCACTTTTGTAAGTATATGTATGTGTGTGTGTGTGTACAAACATGCCAACAGTCCCTATATGGTCTGGACAGTCCCGATTTCCTAGCAAATGTCCCGCGTCCCGATGCATAGGAACAAAGTCCCGATATTTATCCATAGGTAAAACTACTGCACAGTAGTTAGTGAAAACCACACGCTGTGTTCTTAGTACACATCTGCTGATCAGTAACGTATACAAAGGTAAGACAGCTTCATTATGTCTATTATATGATAATGAGTGTTTTTTGCGTGTGTGATGCCGGATGACACCCAACAACATGACACCCCCCCCCCCCCCCCCCCCCGTAGAGAAGAGTCCCGCTGAACAGCCTCCAAATATTGGCAAGTGTGTGTGTGAATAGGTCTTTACAAATAAATAAATACAGACTACAAATCTGTAAATACACCAGTTAAAAGTGTTACTATATTTAAAAATAAAGAGAAATGGTCAGCGCTTAATTTGTGTCAAATACATTCTGGCTGCTGATAATATATTTTAATCCTATTTAAATCAATATATTTGAGGTAAATCTTCCAGCATAAATAAATAAATAAATGCATAAATAAATAAGCAGTAGGCCTATCCTTGTTGTATTTAATTATGGGCATGGTGCACAGCCATATATATTTAAACTTGCATTTGGAAATGTATTTTAGGTTATACACATATTCAAAACAATAATATATTCTGGTAGGTGGTTTTGTCAGGTTGAAAAGTCATTCCATATAAATAACATGGATTATATTGTTTACAGTCACTGTTGGTGCATATAATCATCTGTTTAAAAGTAGCCTACACCAGCTG
>NC_054551.1:3825361-3832861 GCF_017654505.1 Polyodon spathula
AGAGGCTGAGTGATGGGGTACAGTAAGAAATGCCCTTTCCCTATGAGGGGCCTTGGGGTGGATAAACCCGGGAAATCCAGGTTGGTTTTCCGGCGGGGTGTGGAGTCCGAAAGAAGACTTTCCACACTAAAAGGGTTCCGTTTCTGAGTGCTGGAAGTTCTGCTGTTAGAACACAAGATCGAGTTATGGTTGCTGTCGGAGGAGTCCTGCTCTGATCCGCTAGCATCTTGACCCAGGTTTCTTTGGCTCTGGAGTTTTTGTCGCGTTTGGTCACAGCTCGGTTCGGTTTGGTTTCGAGCCCCAGGTGCAGACTGCATCCGACTCGAGGTTGATTCGATTGGGTGATCCATTATCTGCGAAAGCCCACTGTCGCTGTCTGATCCTGGAGTGTGAAGGTACTCTCCCGAGAGAAGTTTGTTTTGACTTTTCAAAAGCTTTCTTTCTTGTTTTCTCTTCCTTTTCTCCATCCTCTCTAGTTCTCTCCGGGCGATTTCTTCAGGATCCATTGGCTCACCGCTGCACGAAGTTGGGTGCGAGTTGTGAGCAGGTCGACCCGGTCCCTTCTTCGTGTTTTCCTTTTTTCTCCACTTAGCTCTGCGGTTTTGGAACCAAACCTATACACCGAAGAATGAAAATTGGTTTGTATTACTTTCAGTTCCTGTCGAAGGGGAAAAATGTTTATTTTTTTATCATTTGCTTTTTTAAACTTATTTTTCACGTCAATTTTTATTTCTAAGGGATGTCGAGTTTCAGTCCACAAAAACTGAGGAGTGATGCCACTGAACCGTGGAAGTCGCAATCAAGAAATATTTATCGGGACTAAAATTAGTTTTAAAGCGTATATGTGAAAAAAAAAAATTAAAAAAATCTTCAGATGTGAATCAGTAAAGAATTAGAAAAATACAAACAAAGAAATAAAAAATAATCGATTATAGCTTGCATCGTCCGTCACTTCTGAACACATGTTAAAAAAAAACTAAACTAAAAAAACCAATAAATACACAGTATATACGTGTCTATATTTATGGCACATAACCAAACACACCCAACACACACACACACAATCAACCCACACCACACACCTACAAATATATATTACTCAAAATTATCCTCTTATATATTATTCTATGACTCTAGGGACTATATCTATATATTACTATATAGACTAAAGTATTCCGTATAAATATATATAAGTGCGTAAAAAATTGACAATATATTATACACATTATTAGATATATATGCGCTATATTTTTATAAATCGATATTAAAATAGCTTATGATATTCGTTAAGCGCTTAAATGCAAAATTAATCAACAGCTATAATTCTGAAATTGATTTTTAAAAAGTATTATAAAACTACAAACGCAACTGGGATATTAACAAATCGAATTGTTTTTACGAAAGTGATCAGGGCTAATGCTGTTAGGCTTAACAAGGTCCTGTTTTGGCACTACTTCATAAAAGGTAATTTACATTCACGTAGGGGAAAGGGTTTTCAGGACCGAACCGATTGTGGCTTCCAGTTTTGCTTCCCATGGCAAGCCTGGATTGGAAACTCAATTTCTTTCACATAAAGGGAATTTAATTCAAGTAGGAAAGGGTTTCAGACAGCGAACGAGGCCTTCGGCAGCCAGCAGCTCAGCGTTAACAAGACGTAGCAGGCGTTCTCTATTGATAGCGGTTTATCCAAAAAAAAAAAACCCAATGTGTATAACATAAAACGAATAAGGTTTTAATAAACTTTCCATTTATGTAAAAAAATAAAAATAAATAAAAATAACGTCCACGTGGAATATGAAACCTAATTCTTAAACGTTACCCATGGTACATAGATTAACTGAAAAGTTAGAATCCTACAATTTTCATATATCTTTCTGACTAATTGTAGTAAAAAAATAGTCTATAACATTGTTTGGATTATTTGTGTACCCTACTGAATTATGTATTTATTTATTTATTTATTTATTATTATTATTATTATTATTATTATTATTATTATTATTTAGGCTCGTATTATTATAGGCGGTATTGTAGTACTATAACGGTTGAAATTACCCCGAATTTAAATTGTAATGCTACTTTTGGTGGTTTGAAAGTGGAGTGTTTTTTTTTTTCTTTCTTTTTTTTTTTTTTGCCAAACGAATTACAAATGAAAGCTCTGTAACTGTTTCCCTGTACAGTTTGCGTTGGTTGCAGCCGGCCTTGTCGAGGATTGCTCAGTATTGGGTTGAGGAGGAAACGAATTATCTCAGCTTCACTCAGCGACCTCAGAACAAATTGATTAAAGTGTTGAAACCAGGGAAGGTGGAAGGGGGGGGGGGGGGGGGGGGGGGGACGACGACTTTCACTTTGTAAATTTACTTTTAACAAAGCGTTAATGGATTATTAATAATCTGCTATTTTTAACACTTGCGCCTCTTTGTTTTTCTTTAGTTGCTTTGTTTTCTTTGTTTTGTTTTCCCTTATTTGCAGTTCTGTGTTCAAGTCACTCGCGCTTTGTTTCTTAAGGGTTGATAACGTTTCATATTTTGTTAAAGTCATTCCACGATTATTTTTAACTGAAAACATTATAAATATATATTTAAAAAAAAAAAAAAAAAAAAGCTCCTCCCTCACACAACAATGGGACAATTAAAATAATAAACTTGCTGACGATTTTTTGTTATTTTGCCCAGACCCCCCAAACCAGAGGGCTTATTGGCCCACCCGCAAAACTTTTGGTTGTTTATTAACGAAAACAAACTTCCATGAGACAGGGCGACCTGTGTCTTTTCAGTGCTCTTAGTTGAAAAAGAGACAAGGAGGATTTCTTCAGATTTTAGAAAGACATTTATAAATGCTGTCAGATGTTTGACACATCAATTGCTTTTTTATTTTCCTTTTTTTATTATTCCCTGTGCAATAACATTGTAAAAAATGCTTTTGGAATGCGCTTTTGAACTAAAGAACTGTTAATGTAACTGATGTTAGTGTGACTACCCTACTGTTTTTAGTTATGCACTACACGTATTGAAGCAAGCATGCATCGCAACAGAAACGATGACCTACTATGTTATATGAAAGGGGTAAAACAAACAAACGAATAAAGCTGACAATGTTTATTTTGGCCTACCGTATGTATTAGTTGTTGTGTTTTATCCTTTCTTGTTTTATCCTTTCTTGCGTTTAAAACACACGAGGCGCTTCATGTAGTTTCATTGAGGCAAAGCAAAGCAAAGGCACCAGGTACACTTTTCATTCACATTAATGTTAGAGGAGATAACCATTTTGTTTACCTAAGCATGAACAAAAAAAAAAAAAAAAAAAGAAACCTGCATATAGGCTACTAAATTGTTGTCCCTGATTTTATAACTGTAATAACAAATACATCACAATACTATTATCCAATAGTTAGTATTATTATTATTATTATTATTATTATTATTATTATTATATATTATGAACTCGGGACTCGACTAAGTCCAGTCTCAACGCCAGAGCTTCCCTCATGAACACGTCTGGATAGTGACTCTCATTGAACGCTTTCTCCAGTTCTTCCAGCTGCCAGCCTGTGAAATTGGTACGAGTTCTTCGTCTTTTGCAACCGGGGCTGTCTTTGTCCGGGTCATTAGAATCTTATTATTATATTATATATATATATATATATATATATATATATATATATATATATATATATATATATATATATATATACACATATATAACACACGCACGCACGCACGCACACACACACACACACACACACATATGTGAAAACTGATACGAGTTTTTAAAAATCGATTTTAAATTATCTCAATAATACAGTTATTATATTGTAACATATTAGCATTTTCAAATAGCAAAGTTATGGTCGTTTATATCTATATATTATATAATTAATTGATATATTATTATTATGTATTATTATTTTATTTATTTTTTATTTATTTTATTTATTTTATTTTTTTTGGGGGGGGGGGGGGGGGGGGGATGGGGGGGATCAGGGGGGAGATGTTTTTAATAAGACTTTTCCATTCATCGTCTTCCAGAGATGTTTTCCAGAATTTCTCCATTCATCGTCTTAACCGTTTCCCATGGCTTCAGATCTTTCACATTTAAAACATATTACAGCCATCTTTCTAACCTGATGTTAAACTAATACGAAGTGGCAAAGAAACTCCTAAAACCCTCGAACCAAAGCAAGATGTCATATTCACTTTGTGCTTACAAATGAGCAGACCTTTCGGCGCTGTTGGTAGTTTGGATGTTATTAAAAATGAACTGCGATTCGTATCTGCCTCTCTTCTCGGTGTATACTATCTGATCTCGTTACACTTTCAACAATGATAACTTTCCCTTTCGAGGTATTATTACACTTTCAACAATGATTATATAGTATTCGAGGCGAAGATATATATATATTATATATATATATATATATATATATATATATATATATATATATATATATATATAGTAAATATATATAGATATATTATATATATAAAAACATATATATTATATAATATATTTCTATATAAAACAAATAACCGCAAACAAATTTTCCAAAGCCCTTTTTTTTTTTTTTTGGTTTTTTATTTTTTTTTTTAAAAAAAACTTAAATATTATATTACTATATAAATCTTGCGTCCGAATAAAAACAAATAGGCTATATATTACAGTATTTTCCAAAGCCCTTTAAAATCGCTATTTTTCTTCAATTCTGTAGTTAATCGTTGATATTTTGTGTTTAATTAACAAGAAAAGTTATATTTCAATGTGGCTATTCATTCCGCAAAAATATAATAATACACATGTTAAGGCCCCTGCAAAACGATTCTTCCTCTATTTGTCATATATGCTTTTTCTTGTATAAGTATCACTAATAAAAATACTATTTATTTGACAAACATTCGTTTCTATCTCGTAGTTTCCTTACCTGTCAATTTGTACTGGTGGTCTCCGTTCACACCGCAGCCAGAAAGGAGAGAATTCGAGTTTACCACAGAGGCAGTGCACGAAGTGTTCAGTAATCCGTCTATGGAGAAAGGAACAGCGGCCGCAGATTGGAGCTGATGTCCGGCTAATTCATAGACATGATGGTGGCTAAGATGGTAAGGAAAACCCACCATCCCACTAAGAGAGCCTCCAAACTGGGCATGGGGGTGCTCTAGTATCCGGCTGTCCATCATCTCCCAGGCGAAAGGGGCCAAAGTCTGGAGGCTGGTTGTGGAAATGTAGAAAGCATGCAGTTAGAGTGGGCTGTGAGGAGGGGACATGCTGGAGAGAGGAGGATGAGCTTTACTTTATCAACATCAACCTTCCAATAATTAGCCAAGGCTTTGGTATTTTGGGACCAATAAGAAACGTTAATCGGCTGTGACGTCAGAGACGTGGTTTGAAAACGTTTTCCATATCGATTGCTAATTATACCTGACATCCACCTCAATAAACAATATCACAACTGTCACAACAAGACAGGGGGACTTTGATAAGAACTACATCACAACAAGGGGGGTGGGGAGGGGGGTTAGAGGAGAACGGATCTGATTGATATCCAGTTAAATACTAAACAACCACACAGTACACATAGATTTTACATCTCACTCGCTCTTAAAACAATAATAGATTTCCCTTAAAATTATCCAACAGCGTGTTGTGCACATTTTTCCGTAGAAACGCTTTACTCTCGGAACCTTTAAAGTCATGTTTTCCAATTACAGGGAGACACTGAGCGCCAAATAGACTGATCCAATAATAGCGGATTCATCCTCCTTCTTTTCCAGAAGTGTCACATTGAATTTAAAAGTACAACCCTTTTCATCTCCTCTCCAGTTGCACAAATTCAACACAATATTTAAAGGTGATATGTTGATGACAATAAGAAAACGATCTTAAATTCCATCCCCGTCTGTTGATTTTATCGACACACAGATTAAATTATTAATTACACGACCACGTCTAATTAAGCACGGGAGGCAAGAAAATTAAAATTTTAGAAGAGGAAAAATATATATTCCCAGTCTTGCTTCCTGTGATTAATAGGTTTGAAGCTTCAGTCCAATTTGTTATAATTAAATTATACTCCACCCCCCCCCCCCCCCCCCACTGAAGTTTGCAACAAACTCGCTGTCTAAAAAAACCCAGACCAAACAGAAGAGATCTTTAAAAACAATGATGTCAGAACGAACCTGACAGACAGACACATATATATATCCCCAGTGTTAGTTGTGTTTTTGCTTGTACATTAAAGAAATTAAAAGTACCTATATATATATATATATATATATATATATATATATATATATATATATATATTATATATATATATATATATATATATATATATATAACAATGATTAAGCTTAATCACAATGCGCGCAAAACGTGCATTGTGAACAGTGTGGAAGTATAAGTGTATTTGTATATAGTCAATTATAAATTCTGGACCCATTTTAGAAGATACTACATAGCAAACCAATTACAAATAATTATATTAGGGTTACTACGTAGTATCTTCTACAATATATACAGTTACGGTTTTCACATAACACCACACAATCTAGTTACAAAAACGTGTTAAAATGCGAACAGGGTCTCTAATCAGTGTGGAATAGAATTAAGCATGTATATATTGATGATATTTTCAGTGGCTATACTTTTTTTTTTTGGTTTATATAGAACCTCAAGAATCTCGAAAGAAACTGAACAGATAATAATAATAATAATAATAATAATAATAATAATAAATAATAATAATAATAATAATAATAATATTGTGTTATTAGAATTATCCAGAGAATAATATCCATTTTGAGATCAGGTGGGTCAAGGGCTACACTTTTCAGCATAATTTAATTTCAGGCTATAAATACTAAATGTAAACTGTGTCCACTGGACCAGACTTTGCCTGTAGCGATAAACGCTTCATTTTGTGTTGGATTTGTGGAGAGGAATGCTGTGGAAACGTGTTTCTGAATACATAATGCTAATCAATCCTGCTAGAATAAGTACAGACTTTCTCACTCTCCTCCATTACAGAGAATTAATTCGACTTTATTTATCCCATTTCTGGAGCTGACAGAATGTTAATTTGAGTTGAAATTTCTCTCGCCTCTCACTCCCTGACCCCTGGCACCCAGATTGGCGTGTTGTAATAACCTGAATCTTTTAACAGAAGCCCTGATAATTGTTACCTTATTAGCATGCAAATTGTTTAATTAATATTATTATGAAGAAGCATATAATCCGTTCGTCACTTGACCTCAAGTCCACATAGCAACCGGCGTTCTGCATTTCAATGTGTAAATTTAAATCAACTCTTTTTTAATGTTCCTGGAGCCATGTCTGACTTCATTGTATTATTATTATTATTTTATTTTAATTTTTAATAAGAAATCTCTTACTGTATGTGAGCTGTCTTTAATGGTAAGAACAGTCTTTTTATGCTGTTCTCTTTGTGTCTTTTTTTTATTATTATGTTCTCATTCTATACCCAAATTATGAAAATCGTTTTTTTAT
>NC_054551.1:4502642-4642642 GCF_017654505.1 Polyodon spathula
TGGACAAACCCTTGGGTATTTACTTAATGGACATGGTTTCTTGTATCATCTGCACTGCTGGAAAATTACAACCTTGTAAAAAAAAGAACAGGTAGCTCATCCAAGCCTTAGCCATTCAGTCTATGTTAAACATTGAGTAACACTGAAGATGTTAAAGGGTACATAAGGACCTTTTAATTTTATTGTGTTACATGTTCCCATGTGTTGCTACAACTGTTTACATAAAATTTTAAATTGCATTCCTGCCTCAAGATGGCTTCATCCAGCATGGACCCGCTCAGAAACTACATTTCCCATCACTTGAGAAGACGAGTGACGACTGGTAGCAGAGAGTTAAATTATGTAGAGGATCTGTCCTTGCTACTACCTTTACATCAAGACTCTCCTAGGTATGTCAATGTAATGTCACAGCGGTAGAAGGGTAGGGAATTGTCAAACAGCTTTTTCACCGTTTACATTCTTTTGCAACCAGTTTATATATTTTGTTTGGGTTTGTTATTTATTTGTACTAATGGGGAGAATACATCTGTCCAACACATCAACATCGTAGTATAAATTGATTTGTAACACAATAAAATAAAAAGGTCCTTAAGTTCCCTTTAAACGAAAACCTCAACATCAAAATGATGTACCTTTAATGTTAACTATAGTTAAAATACAATGGTGACAATCTCACCCCTCCAAAACACCTTAAAGTGGGTCTAAATGATTCTAGAACTGTTGGTACAGTACTTGTAGTATAGTCTTCTGCATTTCTGCAGTCTCACAAAAACCCACAGTAATAACCATAGTCTGAAATAACCAATGTGGATCATTACCTCTAACTGGGTCCTCATGGCACTCAGAAAAGCATGGTGACAGCTGAGAGTCTAAATAAATCATCAAGAATCATTATGCATTTTTATTTTCCAGTCCTTTCTTTCTTTTATTATTACTGTTTTTTTTTTTTGCAGGGATTGGTTGCCAAGGTGCTTGGCTGTCAAGTGTGGCTTGATTAGCACGTTGTTAGCAGTCGTCACTGTAAGTTTGCAATCTGCTGACATTGTTAAAATCAGTGGGTTAAATGAACTTCAGTGCACTTCTGGAATCCTTGTCCTACATCACCAAACCTCGGATTCTACACAATTAGGTAGAATTCTCAAGCTCGGATCGACCCAGGACAGAGCAGCTGGGTAGAGGTGTTGTTCAGGTTTGGTGATGATTATTATTTGCAGGTCTTTGTGTGGGGGAGTTTTCCTGGCTCACAATCTGCCAGACTGTGGCAAACGCTGGTCAACGAGCATGGGAACACCTAAACCATTAATTTAAACGGTCCTGCCTAACGCTGCTCTGTGAGAACTTCAAGTTTGTATCAATAGCATCGAGAACAAAAAGAACCAAGAGAATGTAAAACAATCGTTTTCTCCCTGCAGAACGTGATATAAACCAACTGTCTGCCTACAGTTTGTGCGCTCCCATTGCCTCCTCCTTTTCTCTGCGCTAGAATAATTATTTATCCAGCGGTGGCATTTAATTGGCAAGGATGACTGCACTGTAAAATCACGAAAAAGAAACCTTGCTATTGGTAGATGAATCCAGGGAGAATAAAAAAGAGCATTGTGGGAGCTTGACTCTCAATATTACAAGGTTAGCAGTTTCTAGTGGGATTGACAAAGCGACATTAACGATGCCAGGTCTCCCATCTAGCCTGGCGCTTGCTCTCCTGGCACTGTAATCTCACAGACGCTTGCAAAAAATGATTAATATTTTTTTAATCTACCTACCCACACTGAATCAAAGTTGCAGCGGAACTGAAAATCGCAGGGCTTGATCCGAGCATGTGAAAGAATGTTAATACAGAATTTAAATATAAGGAATATTTATATATATATATATAAACATATTAATGCTCCTCATTAGTGTAAAAAAACAACAACATTAATGCTTAACACTTATTAAAAAGATATTGTCAGCAATATGATGGACAGTACATTTGCATTAAATGCTTCATTTAGAGAATAGATTTTAATAGATTTTAAGGATGCAGACAATAGCTAATAATGTTGCATACTTGTAACAATCCCATCTATCTTTATGTACAGTGTATAAAGCAAACTTGATATGTTATTTGTAGTCAAACCATAAATCAATGAAGGCAATGTAACTGAAAAATAAACAAATGCATCATCTACAGTGGCATGGTAAGTCTACAGTATTTCCTAAGAATTTCCAGGATCACTTGGGAAATAAACAAAAAAGAAAAAAAGAAAATGATCAAACAAAAAACAAATCTGCAGGTTCCATACTATGCACAAGCATAGCAAAGCACAGAGAACAGGGAACATGGAGAGCTTTTTCCCCCCTCTTTCCCCAGATCTCAAATCGTGCCTGATTAATTTTATTTTCCTACCCGATTTCTCTTTTGACAATACACTGGGAACAAAGGGCTGTGTCTGAAAAGGGGCAGTAATTCATCAGCCCCCATCACTGTGTGCATGCAGCTGCCCCTTTCACAGCAGGCTGCGTCCTACCAGACTCTAATTCAACAAAGTCTTGCTTTCCCATCGTCTCCACGGTGACGGCAGTGGACCTGAATCCTAATGAAGCTCAAGCTGGTATTGCCTGGGAGCCAAGGGAGGAAAAAAAAAAAAAAAAAAAAAAAAAAAAAAAACCCAAAAAAACGACTGCAATACCGCAGGTCTTCTTGGTATTACTTTTAAACTTGAACTCAGACCGCCACTGGTTAATAGCACTTATTTAAGTCAGAAAAAAACACATTCAAGGGCTCCCTATTCTTCGTCAAGCAAATTTGCACTGGCGTGATACTTCATTATGCTGCAAACACAACCAAAAGTAAATGCCCTCCCCGGGCTTCAAGGAGATATTGATCACGAACATGAGTGCGTCTGTGACTGCTCTGGACTTTAACTGGGTGCTGGGTGCAGGAAAATAAAGGACAGAAGTCTTTTAAAAAATACTGCTGCTCACAAGTTTCCTCTATTCGCGACATAAAAAGCAAGCACAACAATCAAATGAGCAGATACAATATAGTCTCCTTCCATTGCTACGCTGTAACAAGGCTAAGCTTTTTTCTAACAATACCGCATGAAAAAGGTCGTACACAGAACCTTGCCATCCACCTATTCAGATAACTTATGGCAGAATACAGAACAAGGCAACACAAGAAATAGTCCCCACTGTGAAGGCTTCAGCTGAGTACACACAGAAACACACTTCCACAAGCCTTTCACTGTAAGCTGAATAAATCAAGAGAAAAAGCTCAAGAATTATATTATCACAATAAATAATAAATATCAATAGCTGGATTTTGTAAAGGGAATCTAGTGTCTGCAACAAAACATGCCTCCACTCTTCTCGCTCAGCTTGACAGCGGCTTCTATTGATAGAGCGCCTTCATTTATTTGACAAAATTGCACGCATATTTACACCCGGCTTTGCACCGTGCATGCTAATGAGTTGCTTGGGGAAAGCTGCTCAAATTAATTGCTCGAAGTATCAGTTAACTTACCAAATTGCAAGTCGCAAATCGAAAGTACAGGGCTGGATTCTCAGGCGCAGTTCTCGTGGCACTCTCTCTCTACCAGCTTCTATCAGAGTAATGGTGGAAGAGAGCTTTCTAAAATGCAACACTAAGGTAAGGACTAAACTAAAGAGGGCAGGTGAAATAAAAAGGGAGAAAGGCTTATTTTTTGTATTCCCATTTTTTTTTTTTTTTTTTGGGGGGGGGGGGGGGGGGGCACGTATCAGGGAAGGGTCACATGTTGTCGTTAGCACATGACCAAGGTCACGAATCACATGATTGAGCCAGCACTCCTGATATGAAGAGTCTGCAGACAAGTCCTGTGAGAGAGTGAGAGATCACTCCCTAAAATGACTACTTTTGAAGTCCCAGTGTAATTAATTTATTCATGTCAGATTTTAAAACAGATTGCTAATGCCAATGTGCAACAAAATCAAATAAAAAAATAGAAAGGGGAATGATCTGTGTGAAACTGCAGCGGCTACAGAGATGCCAAGATTTTAATGAATATTTATTATGCCTTTCTCGTCTGTTATGAGCCACTTCGTCTCGGAAGTATGCCAACTTCATTTGAATACCCTCCTTTGTTAATCAATGCCGCTACTCGCCATCCCATGGCTGCTCCTCTATCAAGCTGTACGTTGTCACACACACACACACACACACACACACACCCGGGCACAGTGCGATTCGGCAAGCCTCGCCCTGCCTTGGTCTTATAAAACAATTCCCTGGCATGCTGCAGAGAGCAGACACAACCTCCATTGTGTCTCCTCCAGGAGAACACATCCATTCTGCTGCCTGCCCAGCTCCCCCACCAGGGCTAAAGTTTAAAAAAAATATTCTCATAATAGCAAGACTGCGAACCTAAAAAAATGATGTTTTTTTTTTTTTTTTTTGCACACTTATGAAACATAAGTGTCTCTTTTAAAATCCTAAGTGTCGTTTTAAAACGGAATGGACAAAAATAATTTTTTTGAAACCCAGTTACTGCTGCTGCTGCTTGAGGCATAATTGGGCTTTTGTAATGTCAGGCTACTGTCGAGCACACAACAGCGGCTTTGTCTCCCCAAGCATTGTGGGGCGCAACCTGCAGACAACTGTTTTTTTTTCTCAATTAGCCTAAGTAATGGAACAGGCTCAGATCAAGGCGTTCTCAATCCACCGAGCTGCTAATTGCTCGCATTGACAACAAATAAGTATCATTTTCGGTTTGCCAGAAAAGTTTAAACCTGCACGACTGCTCCATCTCATTTAAATTCACGGCACATCGGCGGTCATTTGAGACCCATGCCTGCAATGCTGCTCGAGGCTTTAATGCAACACAGAAGTTACAACTCACTAGATTACACAGGCGAGAATATTCTGTTTTAGAATTATCCATGGGCACAAAAAAAAAAAAAAAAAAAAAACTTTCAGCTTTTCTGCTGCATGAATATATCATATAAATGTACAAGAAAAGATCATTATAGATGCGTTCTCCATTTTAGATAAGGTTATTAGAGTATATTTTAATCCACGGAATGAAATTAGTGGTAATTTAATTAATCCTTCCTCTTCTGTTAATTCCCTTGCTTAATGGCCCATGTAAAATAAAAACATATATCTATACACACACATACATATTACAGTATAAGAAAATGGCTAAATAATAAAATAACCCACAGTGAAATCAAACATTTTCAGAACAAAAAACTTTCATCCCAAAACTGTCCTCCTTTTTGCAAAAAAAAAAGAAAAAAAGAAAGCTTCCCTTATTGCTGTTAACCCTGACAATGCATTTTATAATAGTGGAAATACTGACAACAGCAGTGGGCACTATGCAACATTTCCTTCCACTGAGGCAGGGCTGTTAGCTGGATGTAGGGAAAAGTTTGAACACTAGATGGCACTGTTGCAATCTGCATTGGCAAGATACATCCTTTTTTCCTTGAACCGCAGTGACAGATCTAACATGGCCAGTGGCATCTCTTTATACAGACTGTAGAGGGAGTGATTTCGAGGGTTTATTTTAAATAAGATGTTGTTGTCAGTCTTTGTTTATGTTTTTGTTTGCACACCTTGAGTGATTTGTGGCACATCAGTTGCAAGTAAAGGTATAATCACTGTCTTTAAAAAAAATAGGCTGGTTGCAAGTCAAATGCACTTTTCAAATTGGCCTTTGTCTAATAACATATCAGGCTGAGTAATATTCTTAAACTAGCTGCTTTGTTTCAAAACTTAGACTGTGTTCATCTCATGGCTCTATGAGTTGCTGACCAAGTGTGCATGCAATATACTGTGTTAAATCCTCCAACCTTTTCTTTTTTTGTTAAGGGGATGGCCACACGCTAAAGCCTGCTAATGAATTGCATTTTTAAAATGTTCAACCTCCAATTTTCTGAGATGTTGACAAGATCTGGACAAGGACCAAACAACCCAACAAACCTTCACTTTTTTTCACCCATGCAATTGAAACAGGACAATTTTCTTAAGAAAAAAAAAAATCTAGGCATATGCCAACATATTGGAAAAACCCACACTTCAAAATAAAGGTGCAGCACTACATATTTACACAGTAGTTACTGTTTACTTGTATCTAATACAGACACACACAGTGACTGTGAGGATGGAACGACATACATTAAGAACATGTGCTGTATTTAAGTTATTTTCCCAACCACATAGTTGTATTACAATATTACAAGCCCAGTGTACAGTATCTGTGGGTATGAATTCAGTAATAAGCCGTGGTTTTGAGGTAGGGATTTTGATTGCTGTGGTCTCATTTACACAATAATCTTTGTTTTCAGTATTCATTTTTCATAAACAAGATTTCATTAGCGCCTAAGCTGTTTGTTAATTCAGTCTGTGCTAAACCGTGTCTAAAATCGAGGATAAAGGATGCAGCTTGACATGACTCTCAATTAGTATTATGCTCCATGTAAGGGTGTTCTAATTACATTACAGCATCCTAATTTACCTTAAATTACATTTCAATGAATTACAACTGTGTTTGTGTGTGCAAGGTTTAAAATTGTGAATACTGAATAGGCATCTTGAAAAAGGATTTGCAACAAAAGGGCCTTTTAGAAGCGGCGCTTCAGATAACGTAAATTAACAAATTATACACGTGGAACACTAAATTAGACGACAGAAATTACAAAGACTGTGAAAAAAAAAAAGATTTTTAGAGCTTTTTTTTTCTTCATGTTTTAACTCTTTCCCTTCTCTTGCATCCTTGCTCCAAAAAACAAACAAACAAACAAAAAAAAAAACAACACTCTTGTGTTCAAATTGGGCTGTGTGAGTTTGTGACTCGGGCTTGTATTCAATTCAGAATGGTAACACTAAACATAATGCCCTCTTCCATTCCCAGTTCAACTATTTTAAATTGCATATACCAGTCTGTGGCTACACAGTGCAAATAATGACCACCTAAACAGTCTTCACAAACTTATACTGATTTCTGACTGAATCCCACAGGAATAACACTGGAATATCTTCTGCACTTCCTCCAAGTCCTAAAGTGATTCATTTTTAATTTGACCTTGTTAAATCATGTGGTTTTCATCACCCGTATTCATTCCATGTTCGTTTGTAACACATTATGTTGATCACATGTATAAGGCATGCATGAATTAACCCTTTCTACAATCACATGGAGGGTGAGTAAGAGGGTATGAATTAGTGGAGAATAAATAGCAATGGATGCAGGGGAAAGGGATATGTTTTTTATTTAAATCAGGATGAATTAACAGGACTGTGGTATTCAACCGGAATTCATTATGAATTTGCGACCATTATTTTAAATTGTAACCACTGTCCCTATATCCCCAGTCTTATTCCCTTATACCATTGCAAGAAGAATTACCATATTACATAGCATATGTCCTTTTCACAATATTGGTAACAGCAATACTAATGTTCTTTTACTATACATGTTTTTAGTGTGTGTTTGGGGGAGGGGCGATTTTAAATTAGTGTGGTGCAAATAAATATTATTGGTCAAATGAATAAGTTGTATTCATTTCAAGACAAAGTAGAAGCAAGATTCCCACTGTCAGAAGAGAGCAGAAAAATCAATAAGTGGAGTTTTCAGATGAGATACTTCTGTCAGCTTTTATAGCATGCCGTGTCACGTCTGCTATCAAACACTGATTAGTGCAACAGCCTCTCATTCCCTTGCCTGCTGCGATAACCCTCCAAGCATCTGTGTGGCCTTTCAACTGGTTACACTGGTGCGAATGTAATGCTGATGCTTCTGACATCACATCACCACTTAGCAAAGTGAGTTGCCATAGCGCTTGCAAAGAAAAAATCAACTCTGTACAAAATCACCAAGTGTCCACATCGGAATTACTTTTAGTATCTACTGTTCAAGGAATGTTACTGTTGATTTTTTAAATAAAAAAGTGAGGTTTTAGAATAGATGTGAATCAGTCCTAAAGCGTGCCTCACGATTAGAATAAGACGCACAAACTACATTCTCTCAATCGCTGTTTAGCTCCTAAATTGTTTAGGGACGAGGTAACAGACAGACAACCGTCCTGTTAAATCCTTTTTATTTTTTACTACGAAGACTCTCTTTCTAAAGAACGCCATGCATAAAACTGCAGGAAAAGAGCCAAGGCTATGCAATAAAACATGCCTTCCTACCTTATGTCTTGCAGGGTCTGTATTTGCATTCACATTTTCTCTCACATAGTTTAGAATACTTTCCATTACCTGATGGAAAAAAAAAAATTATATATATATATATATATATATATATATATATATATATATATATATATATATATATATATATATATATATATATAAGAGATACAAGGTTGTCCTGGAAGAAAACTTGCTTCCTTCTGCTCTGACAATGTTCCCCAACTCTGAGGATTGGTTTTTCCAACAGGACAATGCTCCATGCCACACAGCCAGGCCAATCAAGGTGTGGATGGAGGACTAACCAGATCAAGACCCTGTCATGGCCAGCCCAGTCTCCAGACCTGAACCCCATTGAAAACCTCTGGAATGTGATCAAGAGGAAGATGGATGGTCACAAGCCATCAAACAAAGCCGAGCTGCTTGAATTTTTGTGCCAGGATTGGCACAAAGTCACCCAACATCAATGTGAAAGACTGGTAGAGAGCATGCCAAGACGCATGAAAGCTGTGCTTGAAAATCAGAGTTATTCCACCAAATATTGATTTCTGAACTCTTCCTAAGTTAAAACATTAGTATTGTGTTGTTTAAAAATGAATCTGAACTTATTTTCTTTACATTATTCGAGGTCTGACAATACTGCATCTGTTTTGTTATTTTGACCAGTTGTCATTTTCTGCAAATAAATGCTCTAAACGACAATATTTTTATTTGGAATTTGGGAGAAATGTTGTCAGTAGTTTATAGAATAAAACAAAAATGTTCATTTTACCCAAACACATACATATAAATAGTAAAACCAGAGAAACTGATAATTGTGCAGTGGTCTCTTAATTTTTTCCAGAGCTGTATATTACTGTATAAATATAGGAACTACAGCACATAAAGTGATCAAGAACAAGAATTCCTATTGAATTAATATGTAATGTACCCTGCAGAAAGAAAATTTATATTAGTATTCCTGACAATTTCCACACTATTTTTACAATTTTTAACATAATCAACATTAATAATGAATAGAACTCAACTCAATACTCTAACCTAATCTTTCCAGCACTAAGCGGTTTGTACTGTCCTCAGTAACTGAGCACACTTACGTTAATAAGTGCACAAAGCCCATGGGTCCGTTCTCTGGGGCGCTTATGGAGTACTAAATGAGGCAGCCAGACGATTGATGTGAAGGTCACTTTCTTTCTAAAGGACAGCTCAAACGTGATGCAGGGGTCACCTACTGACTTTTTCTCAGACAAAACTGAGGAAGCAATTACAGGGTTACTTTAGTTGGCTAATTTAGAGAAAGCAGATAATACGGTCCGTCGGCAACACTGATTGGGACAAAGGTTCTGCATGCGGTTTAATTTCAGGCAGGTGACAGTAAGAAGGTAAGCAGCCCAATTAGACGGGGGTCAAGCACACATCCATTTTTTATGAAATGTATTTACACTGGTAGAAAGTCTACCCTCCTGGGATGGCTACACGCATGGCTCTTCAGCAGAGTTACCCCTGTGTAGTGAGGTTAAAACTGCAGGGGGAATAAAGCCTACCGCGGTGTGTAAATCAAATGACAATATAAAACCACTTATCACCGTGTATAAATCCAATGGCAATCACACCCCATCACACTGTATAAATCAAACAGCAGAGGAGAGACGGTTTGTTGGAACAGGGCTTTCCCCTTTCTTCTACTGTATTGTGAAACAGAGAGATCGTAATGCCGTGGCCATCAAATTTAGAAACCAGATTTTTTGCGTAAAGTTAATTAGCCAGCAGTACTTAGACCCGTCACTGTTTACATCACTAAAATAGACGTCAGAATGTTTGTGACAAGTCAGCTTCCCCACCCAGTCTCAAGCACTGGCACTGGAATGATTTTTAAAGTTGGGGTGCTGAAAGCCATTGAACAAAACTGTAACCCCTGTATATGTTGGAAGCCATGCAATGCCAGGGGGTGCTACCGCAAACCCCCAGCACCCCTAGTTCCAGCGCCCTTGGTCGCAAGTGATTTGAAGATATGTGAGAGGAAAGACAACTTTTGAATATCATTTAGAAAATTCAAACACACATGTTTTGCTCATTTGTACGTACACTTACTGGCAAGACTGCACCCAAAATAACAATACAGGTGACCATTACGCTATGAAATAAAGTGAATTAGCCAGAAAACAGTTCTTTAGTACAGTAGAGCTGGGCTCTTCATGCCTCCTGATACTGATTCTATTATATAATTGGTAATAACTTTCTACATTTATGGCAAGATATTTGTGAGTTACTCATTTCTAATAAAACAAAATGCACAAACTTGATTTCAGTTGCAGTAGATTTCAACACAGTACGACAGATCTTGATTACTGGCCAGGTTTAGGATTGTTTCAACTGCACAGCCTCTCCCATTCATACATGGTGATTTACATTAAACTTACCTATTTGATAAAGTTGCATTGCAAATTTCACTGCAAACCTGACCTGTATGATTGCGAGAGATGGTCTAATTTGAATTGCTCTGATTTCCCCCCCTCAAGAGCTTTACTACTTAATCTCCACTAATCTGTATCATTTATCTCCACTTCCTTTCTTTTTGGTTTCAATTACCACTCCTAATGCTAATTTGCCACTTTATTTATGTCACTGTCATATTCTAGTATAATAAGCAAATATGGAGAATACTTCAGGCTGCATCTGAGAACTGATGATAATAATCTGGGCTCGAAACACAGTTGGCTGTTTAGGGGGACACACAAGTCTACCTTAGATCTGATTTTTATTTAAAATACTCAATAGCTATATGACGTAAACTGAACAAATAATCTTTTTTTAAAGTTTTTTAAAACAAAATATATGTAATGTTTTAGAGCCCATATATATTTTCAAAGCCTCGTAATATTAAAAACATTAAAATGACACACTCAAATATGATAATACTAAATAAACACCAGCCTTTTGTGTCTGTTCTGACATTCATTTGGCCCATTTACTAAACAGGTTAGACTGCGATATACTGCAGTAATTCACATGCAGATTAAGTGTTCAGCTTTATCATAGGCAACATTTACTTGGGCTGGTAGATAAGTTGCCAACTAAGTCCCACTTTTAGGCAGGATTTGAACCGCCAGCCCTCCATAAAGAAAAACTTATTTGTATATATATCAAAATGGAAAAAGATGCACAGTACTTACTCACAGTACTGGCTCTTTGTGGTGTATGGCTCCCTTCAACTTTCTTGGCACTTGAGTTTTATTCAGAACACAAACTCTGGAACAAAATGAAACAAATGTGGTTGCACTTAAAGCACAGGTCGCATTTCATAGTTTCACAATTTTCCTTCTGACTCAGACACGTTGCATTTACACAAGGGCTGCATTAATCCAATACAGTCAGAATTATTTTGTTATACATACTCCCAAAGAATGCATTTACATCTTTAAACTGTATTTGCTTGCCTTACAGTTTACAGATGCAGTATTTTATGAATAAAACAAACACATAGGTATTCTGTAATTAAGTGAGCTGAGCATGAGCAAGGCACACTATTTGGTACTGACACTTGTCTAAATGTCTATTCAGTGCTCTGCCCCCGCCCCCCCTTGGAATAAAAGTATTGTACATTTTTTAATTTAAAGTCACAGCATCTTCTCTTAGAAATGCTTATCAAAGGTTTTTTTTTGATAAGAGGAAACTACATAAACAATTTAAACTCTATTCCTGTTATTTGGCGAGTTCTCCATAATTACAGTTTTAAACTGCAGACTCTATATTTTGTGCTGTTCACTTTGACACCTCAGATATCAAACTAGCAATAAAAGCAATTTAGTTGAATAAAGGTCACAAGTGACTTGCGCTGAATAGTCAGCAGTCTAAAACAGTACATAGGCCTTTAAGAACCGATGATTTTTGGTTCTGTACCTTTAACATCATTGCAAAGAGCTTAATTTTTTCTTCCTTGATTCAGTAGTCACCAATGTGCATGATTCATCCAGTTAGCTATTATACAACACTGGAGAGCCCACTTCCACTTCCAAAAACAATAATATTACAATGAGTTAATTAAAACATTTAACTGAAGATAACTTGCTTCCATACAAACAAAAACATGGTTGCAGTCAAGCGACCCCTCTCTGTAACATAAACTATACATTGTACAATTGGTCTTCCAACCGTGGTTTAGAATGCAACATAAGCTACCTGCACCAATTCTGCTGAAACTGCTGCTGAGATAAAATAAAGTCTGAGTCACCAGTTACACTGTGTAACTCATCATCTCCACAATCTCCACTTTAGGGCCAAGATTCGTAGGCTACCAGCTATATGGCCATCACTGTAATATCAAAATTCAGCAGATGCTAGGATATCAGAAAAATACTGGTCTCAGCAGAGAAAGATGAGAATCAATAGATGATTTGGCACTGAAGCAAGGGCAGCACATAAACATCAGACATGCCCCTGCCAGTGTGAAGTCAGTGTCAAGCCAGTGTCACACCAGGGTAAAGCCAGTGTCATGCCAGGGTGAAGCCAGTGTCCAGCTAGTGCCCACTTCCTCCGAGCCAGGAATCTTTTCCAGAAATCCTTTCACAACACCTGGCCCAGCACAATCCTCACTGTGAAGGCCTGGGGATGAAGGTGGCATGTTCAACTGAGTGGACAGTGCAAGCTGGTGGTGAAGGTATTCTGTAACCATCTTCCTCTGCAGCTATTCAGCACATGCTTTCTCAGAGCGACACCAGGTACTGGAAAGGGTGTTCAGTAAGCGATCAGCTTAGCTACCTGCTCTATGAAATCTGACAGAAGCCTCTCTTGCATGCTTATTTGTTTGTGTTTTTCACTAGATTCCCTCGGGATGGCAGACCTTGTTATCATACGAGTCCCGCAATAGCACATGAAAGCTGGATGTGAGGCCATCTAGTCAGGGATCCAGGGTCTTTTACTTCTTGTCTGAGATCCTTTTTGGAATTGCAATTTTAGAGTAGCTGTCGTTTGTCTCCACTGTCTGCTTATACATGCTCACAATGACGGCAAACCTAATACGTGTATTATGTAAATGAGGGATGCACAATGGTAAAATAAGCATTAAACCTATCTTTAAAAATGTGTGCAAAATGTCTTTAATATCTGTAAAACCTAAACAATGTTATTAGTACATGTAATTACTGACTGTTGAAGCATTAGGACTGAACTGAGCTGTTACATGTTTGCATTGTTGGCTGCTGACAGAGGGAGCATATGGAGCAAAACTGCTGTCACATCCAGCAAGGCAAAGGGAGACATTGCACACAGATTGGAAATCGGGTGAAACTGTTTATACCAAAGCAGGTTAATTACTGTGTCTACTCATCCTTCCCAAGTGTGATGGGGCATTTATTATAGAGTGAGAATGTTCTATTTTATGAGCTTGATATTCAAACTGAATTTTGTTTAATTAAAACAACAGCAATAAAAAATAATGAACTATCCATCTAATATTTTTTTTAAACCATGGCCTTATCATTCTCAACCAGCAGCAAACAATGATTACTTGGCCTGCATCCCAAACAGTTGTGAATCTTCACTACTTTACCTTTTCATTTGACATAAAAAATTATGAATAGGTATATGTGGAAGGGTGGTGGGTAATTCACTGACACAGGAGACAGACAGGTGGATTTGGCAACACCGCACAGGTGCCCAGTTTTATTTTCGGGTTGCTGTTTTTCAGTTTATCCCGCAGATGGCGCTGTGGGTCCGTGGTCTGATTTACCAACGATGGTAAACAGAACCACGGGCATACCAAGCGATGGTACACAATACCGGCGCTTGCAGGACAAAATAACACAATAACAAAACTACAAATAAAAGGTGCTGCACTCTGGTGCAATATCCCGGTCGCCGCTGCCCGTGCGACCCGGATCTCCGTCCTACGCTGCCGGCTACCCAGCCTGCTCTGTTATATTTTTAAGGAGTCTGCCCAAGGGTTCCCCGCTCTCACTGTCTCACTGTGACACTTCCGTGTCTTTTTCTCTCCCGGCTGGTTCTCGGTCCGCGACCAGCGTTTCCGCACTCTCAGCGAGTCTATAAGGGCAGACCTGAGGAGACAGCAACAATCACCCAAGACTCACCTCTCAGCCATTCAGAGAGGGGAAAAGTCCACACACCCACTTTCCCACCTCCCCATGTCACTGCCATGACTCACAGGCGGTTGTTGGGCGACTGCCGCCCTCTTCCTGCAGTCCATGAACACGCCAGCAGAGTCAACACAGATCTCTCCCTGCTACATATCCTTTCCCTCAGAATGACACCACCGGTTCACTCGAAAATCTTACACCCCCATGCCTTCCCGAGAGAAAAAGTCTGCGTTTTGATGCTGCTTTCCTGCTTGGTGGACTACCCTGAAGGCATAGGGCTGCAAGGCCAAGTACCACCGTGCAATTTTGGCGTTGCTATCTTTCATCCGGTGAAGCCATGCTAAGGGGGCATGATCTGTAACCAGGGTGAAGTGTCGCCCCAGGAGGTAGTACCGGAGTGACTCGACTGCCCATTTTACTGCGAGACACTCCTTCTCGATGGTGCTATAATTTTTCTCGCGGGGAAGGAGCTTCCTGCTGATATACAGGACTGGGTGCTCGCTTCCCCGAACCTCCTGCGACAACACTGCCCCGAGACCTGTCTCTGACGCATCTGTCTGCAGGGTGAATCTCTTACCAAAATCCGGGCTGCATAACACTGGCTTACTACACAGCCTCCGCTTCAAGGCGAGAAAAGCCCTCTGGCACGACTCCGTCCACTGAACCGTATTTGGGGCAGCCTTCCGGGTGAGGTCTGTCAAGGGAGCAGCGAGCGTAGCGAAACTCGGAATGAACTTTCTATAATAGCCCGCTAGTCCCAAGAAAGAGCGCACCTGGGTTTTGGTTGTGGCCAGTCAGCCAAGGCTTTCACCTTAGCAACTAGCGGTCTGATCTGGCCGCCCCCTACTCGATACCCCAAATACTCCGACTCACTCTTCCCAATGGCACACTTCTTTGGGTTAGCAGTGAGCCCCGCCTCCCGCAAGGATTGCAGCACCGCCGCTACCTTACACAGATGACTCGGCCACCTCACTGTGGATAACCACATCATCTATGTAAGCAGCTACTGCTTGGGGCCGCAAGATGCTCCATCATCCGCTGGAAAGTGGCGGGTGCTCCATGCAACCCAAAGGGCATGGTCCTAAATTGGTACAACCCGAAGGGAGTCGAAAACGCCGTCCTCTCTCTAGATTCCGGAGTCAGGGGTATCTGCCAGTACCCCTTCGTTAAATCCAGTGTCGTCATAAAATGAGCTCCTAGATGCTCCAGCAACTCATCTACCCGGGGCATCGGATAAGCGTCAAATTTCGATTTCTCATTGATTCGTCTGAAATCAATGCAAAATCGAGTTGACCCGTCTGGCTTATCAACTAAAACGATTGGACTGTTCCAGTCACTTTGGGACTCTTCTATTACCCCCAGTCTCAGCATTTCGTCAATTTCCGCTTTTATTACCTGTCTTTTACGCTCAGGTATACGGTACGGCCTCTGGCGAACTAGCGCCCCCGGCTCAATATCAATGTGATGATGGGCTACTCGAGTCTGCCCCGGGACTGAAGAGAACACGTCAGGAAACTCCGCCACCAGACCGCGAGCCTGACATTTCTGCGTTGGTGTCAGATTCTCAGCAATCTGTACCGATCCTTTTCTTGCCACAGAAAGATCAGGTCCCAGGTCCGTGACGTCATCTGCATGCGCCACTAACAACGCCTCTGGTTGTAACCAAGGCTTTAAGAGATTGATATGGTAAATGTGTTTCTCTGTCCGTCGCTCCGGCTGGCAGATCTCATAGTCCACCTTCCCAACCTGGCGTGTAACCTCAAAGGGTCCTTGCCACTTAGCCAAGAGTTTCGACTCAGAACTGGATAATAACAGAAGTACCTTATCCCCCGGCTGAAATGTGCGCAACTGGGCTCCTCGGTTATATTGTGTCTCCTGTCTGTGCTGTGCCTGCTGCAAATTGTCATGCGCCCATTTCCCCACAGACTCAAGACGTTTGCGCAGGTCCAACACATACCGGACGGTATTGGTCGAATTGTCCTGCTGCTCCTCCCACATCTCTCTGACCAGGTCGAGCACGCCCCGGGGTCTCCGCCCATACAGCAGCTCGAATGGTGAAAACCCAGTGGAAGCCTGGGGAACCTCTCTGATCGCAAAGAGAAGGGGAGGAATCAGCTGGTCCCAGTAACGCACATCACTACGAATAAATCTGCGCAACATGTTCTTAAGGGTCTTATTAAAGCGTTCCACCAAACCGTCGGTCTGAGGATGAAACACCAAGGTCCTAATGGTCTTAATTCCCAAAAGCTTACATGTTCCGCGGATTAGCCGGGACATAAAATTGGTGCCTTGATCGGTTAATATCTCCTTGGGAATCCCCACCCGGGAGAAAAACCTTAACAAGCTCGTTGGCAACAGACTTAGCGGACATAGATCGGAGGGGAATAGCCTCTGGATAACGCGTAGCGTAATCCAGAATGACAAGTAGGTGGGTGTATCCTGCCGCGCTCCTCTCTAATGGCCCAACTATGTCCATCCCAATACGCGCAAACGGAGCTTCCACTAGGGGCAAAGACACCAGTGGGGCTCGTGGAACGGCTCTAGGGCTGGCCTTTTGACATTCCCCACAACGCTCACAAAACTGCTTGACATCGCCATCCAGCCCCAGCCAGAAGAACCGTGACAAAGCCTTGCTTTAGTTTTATCCCTTCCCAAATGACCAGACAGGGGAATAGCGTGAGCCAGCTGCAACAAATCCTCCTTAAAGGGCTGAGGAATGAGCAACTGATGACGCACTTCACCGGTCTGGGGTAATTTATCAACACGGTACAGCAGGTCTCGATCAATTTCAAAGCGGGGGTACGTGGCAGCGCATCTGGGCTCGACCACCCGACCATTAACCACCGCTGCTTGGTCAAAGAGCCTGCCCAGCACGTCGTCACGCGCTTGTTCGAGTCGGAAGTCACGGGAGCGAGCTAAGAAATCAGCTCCCATGGCTTCCAACTCGGGGTCAGGTCGGTCCCGAGCAGAGGCAGACGAGCCAGACCCCTGCGCTGGCTCCGCGACCTCCCCCCCGGACTCTTCACCAACTGCCCCCACCTGAAACTTCTCCGACTCCCTCCATTGCCAGCCCTCATTCTTAGCGATCCGGTGCTCCCGTTTAGTGTTACGGGGTTTAAATTTATGGCAAAACCATTCTGGATCGCGAAAGGGAAAAATCTCTCCAATTACTTCCTCTTTCTTCACCAATAAAGAGGACGGGGCTGTCAGGGCAGCCAACTAATCTTTAAACTGCTCACAGTCCCGTCCCAGAACTACTGGTACCGGCAATCGAGGACATAATCCTACCTGCACCTGCGTCACCTGCTGGCCAATAGTCATACACACACTGATCTTGGGATAGGAGCGGACATCCCCATGAATACATTTAATACGCACCCGTCCCAATATACGTTTATACCCCGGTGAGACTAGGCTCTCCTGTACTAGAGACTGACCACACCCTGAATCCAGGAGAGCCTGGGTTTTTGTACCATCCACTGTCACAGGAATAACAAAACCCTTGTGCTGAAGTGACTGAGGTAAGTGACTGAGGTAATTGATCTTGCCTACCTGGTTGGCTGAGGTCACACTCCAAGGGACAGTCCCGGGCGAGGTGGCCCGCCTCCCTGCATGTCCAACACCTCGGTGGGCTGGTTTCTCTCCCCGAAGTTTTGGAAAGAGGGGGAAACACTGGAGCCATAAACGGGGCTCGCCGATAATGACCCCGGTCTGACACTGCAGCAGCCCGTGGGTATCCCCACCCTACCCCAGTTCCCGGGCCGGGAGCTCCCACCGACACTCCCCTCCAAATCCTAGACTACCCCTTCCCCCCAGTCCCTTTGCCCTCTCCGGAGCCGGTTGAGGGGACGATCCGGGAGCCGCACTCCTCCCCGGCAGTTTTACACTTTGGCTCGCTGCCTGCTACTGTTCAGCCGCCCGATCCAGAGTATCTGGTGCCTGTCGCTGGACCCATAGCCGCAGACCCGGGGCCAGACACTCCAGAAACCGCTCCACTACGATCAGCTCCACCAACCTAGCTTTGGTGACCGCGTCTGGGTTCAGCCAGCCCATGGCGTAATCCTTTAGCCGGTGGGCAATAGCTCGGGGGTGCTCCCCCGCCGCAAACGGCTCCTCCTGGAATCTCTTACGGTAGCCTTCCGGGGTGGCCCCCACACGATTCAGGATGGCTGCCTTTAGCAGGGGGTAATCCAGCATGTGCTCCGGGGACAGCGTCCTTGCAGCTGCTTGAGCCTCCCCGGTGAGTTGGGGTAACCAACAGCTAGCCCACTGGGCATGAGGCCACCCGGCCGAGATCGCCATGGCCTCGAACACCTCCAAGTAGGCGTCAGGTCGATCCTCGGCCGTCATCTTGGTGGGTCTCTGTAGGGAGTGGTCTGGAGCTGCGGGTCTGGCCGCCCCCTGCACTGCCGCGGTGAGCGTCTGTCGCAGGAGGTCCATCATTGCGGCAAACTGAGTAGCATCCATCGCTAGTCTGCTCCTTCTGTAGCTGCACTGCTTGGGGCAGTGCCAGTGAATCCCACTTCTCACACCACGTGTGGAAGGGTGGTGGGTAATCCACTGACACAGGAGACAGACAGGTGGATTTGACAACACCGCACAGGTGCCCAGTTTTATTTTTGGGGGTGCTGTTTTTCAGTTTATCCCGCAGATGGCGCTGTGGGTCCGTGGTCTGACTTACCAATGATGGTAAACAGAAAAACGGGCATACCAAGCGATGGTACACAATACCGGTGCCTTGCAGGTGCTCAAAGAAATAACAACGAAAACAGAAGGCAAAAATAACAAAGGACAAAATAACACAATAACAAAACTACAAATAAAAGGTGCTGCACTCTGGAGCAATATCCCGGTCGCCGCTGCCCGTGCGACCCGGATCTCCGTCCTACGCTGCCGTCTACCTAGCCTGCTCTGTTATATTTTTAAGGAGTCTGCCCAAGGGTTCCCCGCCCTCACTGTCTCACTGTGACACTTGCGTGTCTTTTTCTCTCCCGGCTGGTTCTCGGTCCGCGACCAGCGTTTCAGCACTCTCAGCGAGTCTATAAGGGCAGACCTGAGGAGACAGCAGAGCGTTATTTTATAGGACCAACAATCACCCAAGACTCGCCTCTCAGCCATTCAGAGAGGGGGAAAGTCCACACACCCACTTTCCCACCTCCCCGTGTCACTGCCATGACTCACAGGCGGTTGTTGGGCGACTGCCGCCCTCTTCCTGCAGCCCATGAACACACCAGCAGAGTCAGCACAGATCTCTCCCTGCTACAGTATAATAATACGAATGTATTACTGCAATTTGAAACGTAGTTTCAACAGTCTTCTGACACTTTTTTTTATTACAACTGCCACCTAAAAATTGTTTAAAAGACTAGTACTTCTAAACTGATGTTGTTTTTATCATAGTTGTTTCTTCTTCTTCTTCTCTACAGATAAAGCTTGGAAATGCATGCAATTCATGCTAGGTACCAACAATGAAACTGACCTGCCTTCCAAGTACATTCATTAACTGCAGTTTCTTCACTGTTTCAAATTAACAGTTTTTTGTAGGAACACCTGAATCGTGGTCCTCACTCGCAGCCTCCTGCAAATATTACAGCTTCGACATACCTGAATTATGAAGTCTACGAGGAATCGAGGGCCACTCATTTTCCAGAACCCTCACACAGAGTAGCATGGTGTGGTACAGTAGGCTGGTGTCACCTTACCACATGACTCTTCCTAAATGAATTCTGTGCGACCACACTTACATTCAGATCCAGAAACTGGGTAAGCAGAGTCTATGTGGAAGCAATTGTATCTTTATAGCATGGCAGAATCACTACTAGAGGCATGGCACAATTTCTTTCCTGACACAGATACTTCCATCAAGACTGCTACCTACCAGTGCAGAGGGTCAGGGAGAGGTTTAATAACCACAGATTTCCATTGGCATGTATACTTGCAGAAGCTCGGTCCAGTTTAATCCAGGTGGTATGAGCTGTACCGTTTCTTCCTGGCAAAGGGATTCCCAACATCTACTGTTGTGGCAGAAAAGTGTATGTTGAAAGTTGCAGTCACTCTTATAAAAAAAGGGCTAATGAATGATGTTTAAAAAAAACAATATGACAACATTGTTATTAGGAGCTGATAATTATTGACAGTACCACAGTTTTAAATGATAGAACTGTTAATAATAATAATAATAATAATAATAATAATAATAATAATAATAATAATAATAATCCAGAAAATCATAAGTTTATAAATTTGCTACAAAATATTTTCTTGAAATTTTCGGTGCACATCCTTGGTGACATATATCTTTAAATACCCAGAGACTGTTTAAATAAAGATTCTGACTTTTGACAGAGACATTTTCAGACTAGACCTCTATTAATTTATATGATAAGCAGCACACAGTACTAAAATAGTGCATGGCAATGTTGATATGCTAGAAATAACAAACTTAAAAATTCAGAAATATGCATATATTTTAAAAAACAAACAATGAAACGAAACACTCTTAAAATTAAAAAAAAAAATTGTCCAAGTGTCATGCCTCTGTGGCCTTGCTAGAGCCAGACTAGCCATTGTTTCAGCTTTTCTCTCCCCCTTGCATGCTAACTAAGCAGGGCTATAAGAACATCTTCCAAAAGCCCAGGCAGTTTTGGATAGATGCCAGCCTGTTCAGTGGGATGCACTTGGTTTCTGCTGTGAAGCCAAAAGAGGGTTTAAGAGCACAATAGAGCCCTGGCCAATTTAACTGCGTCTCTGGCACACCAACAACTAATGAAGGAAAGACAAATGTCCAGTTTATCTGCTTTATTCATCTGGTTTGTTGGTGCAACACTTACCCTAATAATAAGTGAAATAAATAAATAAAAATAGAAACACCCGTTGCCCTTTAGGAAACAATTTTTTCATTCCACAATGGCCTCGTCTGCAAATTCTCAATAAAAACCCATCTTGCCTCAAAAAAAACCCTAAATAACAAACTACAGCTAAAGTAAACACACTGGAGGGCAGAGGCTTAGCTAAAAACAGCTTTTCTTCCATTTTTCCCTCGCAAGACAAGAAAGGAGTCCACAGCGGCCATTTCTGTCTAAAGAATCCGAGCTGCGGAAATATCCAGCAAGAAAAAAGAAAAAAAAAAAAAAAAAAAAAAAAACGCCTGTGAAAACTGAGAATTCTCCCCTGGCTTTCACTTTCGCCAATCAACAACCAGCAAGCACGACAAATAATTGTTTGCAGCTGTCATTAGCTGAAAACAAGGCAAATCTGCATATGCTTAATCTTAATTAGGCAGACTTGGCAAGAAGCCTCAGCGACAGTACCAAACAAGATCCTCACAAAAGGGGACAAAGCTTTGGCTGTAGAAAAAAAAAAAATAACAGAAACCAAACAGGCTATAAATGAATGGTAACAAAGGACAAGACATAAAAGGGCCATGCTTAAAAAAAATGTAAAAAAAAATGAAAAAGGTGCCATAAAAGATGCCAACGTTTCCTTACGGTGTTCTCCTTTTTTCTGTCTCACTCGCTCTCCCCTTTGTGCTGCATCCCAGCACTTACTGCTGAAGCAGTCTCAGCCTGGGCCAGATGCAGTGCCGCAATAGTGGAGTTAACAGAAATTAAAAGCGCAGGATGTTTTTGTTTTTTCTTGTCACACAGAATGCACCTGATACTAATTAATCAACTCTCGTTTACCTCTCAAACGAGCAGGCATTGATCGACTTCTTTGACAAATTTCCACTGGGGACGAAGAAGAAAAGGAAGGCAACAAAAGAAATGGGAAATGAAAACTGAGGACTAACAGTTTTGGTTGCTGCAGCTTGGCACTGGTAGCAGGACTGTAATATGAATTAGGATTTATGTGAGGGAAAAAAAAAACCCTTGCTGCTGCACAGGGAGGGGAAAAAACAGCTCACAGGCTCTGCAGTAAATGCTCTGCAACTGCACACTGCAAAACGTATTCATCACGCTCCAGTCTGCCACTGACGTCACCCAGACACAAACTGCAACTTTGCACGCTGCCATGCTCGATTCATTGGAGCATTTTTACAAAAAAACAAAAATGACACAACAAGAACAAAACACACACACGCACAAAAAAAAAATAAAACAGTAGAGAAAAAAAAAAAAAGGTTTGAATGGTGACGGTAGGGTTTCCAAATCATTTACTGACAATTGTTCCCAGAACGCTGGAGCATATCCGATGACAAGATGCTATTTAGTTTGTACACAGACTGCTGAACAGAACAAAACAAAAAACCTGTGATGGTTTGGAACCCTGCCACTTTCCTACCCAGAGCAAAAGCTTTGCATTGCCTACTAGCCCTAACACAGGCTATGCAGCATCTGTACATTTTGGCACGCTTGCATGTTTTTTTTTTTTTGTCTACAATCTTAAATAGTGCCAACCACACAATGACGGACCCGAAACACACCCCTGCACTGCCCGCTCCCATTATTTGGTATTAAAGGGTTGAATTGTGTTGATTTCTCCTTACCTGGCACTGAATGCTGAGGAATGCCACGGTGAGACAAGTGGCAGCAGCCTTCTGCAGTCCAGCACATTCAACAGACGCAGTGAGAGAGAGAAACACTAGTGATGGAGGAAGGGAAGATTTGAGGCGAATTAAAATGTCGGCGCACAGTGTTTGGGGGTAAACGTGGCTTTCGACTATTGGCGAATATTGAAATTCTAAGGCTTTAGCGAATGACTTTCCGGGAACTTGCAGTTCATGTGTTAAACAGAATATGTTTAGAAACAGTTTTTTTTTTTTTTGTCTCTTTTATATTTATTGGTAAATAGTAATGAACAGTAGTAACAATTTTTTTTTTTTTTTAAAAGGTACCTTTTCCATTATTTATTAGTCGTTACTCACAAAAAGTGTACTTGTAATGTTACATATTCATAATTTTATTTTTGCAAGTTTGAGTCTTCACTTAACTTCTCTGTCTAGAGCTGACTGTTAGCAAACTTAACTATGACTTATTTCTATGTTGTGCATATGCATTTAGGTAACGGGCTATGATTTGTAGCGTACTGTTTATCTCTCGCTGTTTTAGTTTATAAGGTTGGGCTTTGTTTAGCTGCTGATACATGATAACAATTACACCCTATGATGAATATATATGTTAAACATATCAGATAGTATCAAGCTATTTCAGAATTTGAAGACAGTAAACATAAATCAGGACACAGATTATTTTTTATACACGTTATTTAATCATAAAATAGATTTCACAATACACACACACACACACACACACACACATATATATAATATATATATATATATATATATATATATATATATATATATATATATAATATTGGTTTTAAATAGAAATAATATAAACAAAAAAAGTGACATTTTTTATTTTCTTCACTTTAAAAAAATAATATATATACATATGCTATATTGTATGATATATCTATATATATATATATATATATATATATATTATTATATATTATATAGATATATTATATATCTATATTTCCTATTATAAGTCTTAGGGACAGTTAAAAATTTAACAGCACCCACAGACACATACATACAAACATAGTAAAAACTTGTTGCTATCGTTTAAGAAAAAAATAGTATTAAAACACAATATTAACATTTTCCTGTAAAAGTTATAAAAATTAATTTACAAACATAATAAATGATTTAAACAGCAAGTGTTAACCTAGTTCAGTCAAAACAAAATACATAAAACTTTCATAATGAATATATGTTTAACATACTGTAATTATCATTATGCACTTTCCACTGTATTTAATGTACTATGGTTTTTTTATTTTATTTTTTACTGTATATCATGTATTATGCATTTCTCTGTATTTAAAGTATTATGGATTTTCTTGTTGTTACTACATTTTGTAAAGCGCTTTGTGATGGTGGTCCACTATGAAAGGCGCTATATAAAATAAAGATTGATTGATTGATTTTACGTATTTTATTTTGGATTACAATATCTTAAACATATCAAGCCAAACTTAGCATCTGTTTTGTAGCATGGCTAACTTATATTTTTAGTCATACTAAATGTACCACAATTCTAGACACTTGATGCTAATTATATTGTCCTTATCAGACATGCTTTAAAACGTGCATTGTCTTGTTTTCTTTAGGGCTGTATTTGTAAATGATTGTGTAAATGGGGGCTAGTGCATGACAGCATGTTTATGGGCACTGAGACCTGCTGGCAAAGACAAAGGGGTTGAGTCAAAGCTGGTCTGTAAACGAGTGCCACATTTTAATTGAATCGCTCTATATCAAGACAACTTCAGATCAAACATCCATTTCAGGAACTGTTATTTAGTATGATTTTGTACAGTTCACTAACAAGGAACAGATACACGATTACTTTCATACAATTAAAAAAAGGGGACGATAGTAAATAAAATAACTTTCAAATTCTATTTAATATAAAATGCATTTTTTTTTATCTCCTCTACAGCCAAATATATATTTTGAAAGTGTCTCTAATATTATAACAATGTAATTAATTTATACAATAAGAAAAGTGCCTTCATTGTTTCCTCATAAAAAATCTATGCTTCTCATTCTGGAACTCAATACCTAATAGTTTATCAGTAATTTTATATTGCTAGACTATAAATTACTTTTTTAAAAAATGGATTGTAAGGGCAACAGTTGTGAAATACCATTATATAATAACGATAAGATTTTAAATACGCCTGTCATGTTACAAGCATATGTATAAATCATGCATGTAAATCAAATAAATTCAGTTTGACGTGATTTTGTACATTCTATGTAGCTCATTAGATGCAGCTGCCTTCCCAGTGATAATTGATACCGTGTGAGCATTCCTCTTGTGCATATGTAAAACTCAATTCATTTAAACAGTGCTTTTGTGTGAATGGCAAAAAAAAAAAAAAAATGCTGGCACAGACTGCATCATCTTGTGATTAATGCAAAAGGATTTCTCTTTCAATGAATCAAGTGCAGCGATTATGCCCAGGACTAGACAATAGGTGAACTGAAAAGCTATGAGTAAATGATACATTCAACTTGACATCAATAACGGGTGATATCTGAATTTCTAAACAAACGTTAGAATTGTGTTATTAATCAGAACGTGTTTTCATTAAAGCAATGCAAACAGGCCACGTTGCTTTTATCACAGGAATTAAGATTAAACAATCATTGCTACACCACAATTTCAAATACAGTAGCCTCACCGCTTTTCGTGTTTGCTTGTTTTATTTCTTGAACACCATTGGTCTCCCTGGGAACTGGGGGATATTTTATGGTGCTTAATATCCATGATAATGTATTCTCATAGGGTAACCATTCATGAAACAATCTGACAGACACTTGAGAGGAAATTTGCTATCTACACAGGTCAAATCAAGGTCTTAATTACAAACAATTGCAATGCCATAGGAGCTTTTGTTTTAAAAAACTGTAATTCCAAAAAATTATACAATATCTTCATTTCTTTCCTCCTGTAGTTAGTATATTGTATTGTTATTTGATTGAAACAATAAAATCTGTAAAATTAATAAAATACATGACTATAAAATATACTTCCATCTGTAGCATTGTATATCAAACAATGTCAATTTTCTGAATACGTCCTATTCTCTCTGTTGCAGTATTATATTACAGTGGGGTTACACATAAAGAAAATAATGATGTACCTCTACTTTTTACAAATGCATCTGTACCAGCACTATTTTAAACCGACTTTGTTTTATTATGTAATATAATTTAATTGCATACAATTTGGATCACTGACTTCTCCCATATTTACATTATTGCTATATATTCTTAAAGTAGAAGATCCGCAATAATTCTCCCCACCCGTAACAGGGTATTTTTTCTACAGTGGTGAATTTCTGAATGAAAGAACCATGCCTTTGTTTCAGACCTCTCTTTATATATGGCAAAGCTGTGAGTGACTGACTGGCTTTGTGCCACTCAGGAGTATTGTGAGTAACACAGCAGCCTGCACTTTACAGTAAGTGGCAGTTCATATGGATAAGTGCTCTAAGAGCTTCTAACATACATAAGAGGAGTATTTAGAACGGACTGATGAAGACTTAATTGCAATTCAAAAGGAAATAATAATGTAAAGTACAAATTGAAGTGTAATAATAAGTTTGGGCCCATAACAATAAATCTACATTTACTGCACGGTCTGTCCCACAACGTGTTACATATTAGGGTATAAAGCAAATCGTTTTTAATACATGCTCTATGGTATAGTACTGGTGTAGGTAGACATAACAGAGTTGAAAGACCTGAATGTCACAGGACTGTTCTACAAACAGGAAGCTTCAACACTCTCATTACTTTGGCTTCATGCACTGGGCTAGGTACTCATCATTAGAGCTACTAATTGGAATATACAGACATCTCAAATATTTCGATGGGTTACCTAAAAATGCCTCTCTGCATCACTTTGTCCTACAAACGTGCAGCTTGGTTTGGAGGAAACTGAAGGAAAGTAGTGAGAATGTGCTCTTTTGTCGACAAAGCTGTAAGATTGATAAGCAAGGTATTCACTGCCAAAGGACTGCGCAGTTCCACACAACAGGGGGAGCATGCAGCCCAAAGTGGATCTACCTTTAATGGGCCTATTAACTGCACTGCAACAGAAAATATAATTCAAGTCTCAAACTGAAATTGTGTTGACTCTGAGAAATCAACATCAAGTGTTATGCAAACTATAAGCAGTTAAATATTGTTCGGAAGGCACACTAGTGGTTAAAATTAAACTCTTTGTCATATATATAAATATATATATATATATATATCCTCTTTATCCCAGTTCAAAAGAGAGTAAAACATCCCAGTATGGTGACATGAAACCAGGCAGGGGGGTAGGTTTGATTAACTCTGTAACCTGCCAGGAACATTTTGTAGTAAAACGAAATCCAGCTAGATTGCATCTACCACTTTTTTAAGGGGTAACCACCAATGGGTGAATGACACAGTCCAAAGTGAATTCCCCCAAGCTGTAAAATGCTTTACTAGTCTCTTTTGCTACTGTGCAAGGTTTAATTCCAATAAAGTTGTCCACTAAAAACAAGCCTTTATCACAGTTTCTGCAAGATATTTGTTTGGTTATTTTTATTTATTTTTAAATTATTATTATTATTATTATTATTATTTTTTTTTTTTTTTAATGACCCCTTATTGTGGATCAAAAGCTAATGTTTCGATCTGAACCATGAAACTAGGTTGGGGCTGTCCTGCCAAACTTCGAATTCCAACCAGTTTGATGTTGGTCACTTGCCAAAGCAACCACATTTGAGTTTGAATAAACCTGGCCCATAGCCTGTCGTTGTTGAGCCAGTCTTATTTTCTATCAGCAGGAGTTTCTGAAGTGCAAGTATCTCATTCAGAAAAGGATTACAACTGCTGCAGACCAATGAAAAGCTATTGCAGAAGCAATGGGAGCCTTTGCCTTGACAGAAGGCAATTTATTTAGCTGCAAATGGAAATTCTATTGAGAAAAATTAACCCAATTAGGGAAAGAGCTAAAAGAAAGAAAAAAAAACAGAATTCTTCAGAGTACAGATAAAGCAAACCTTTATTTGAGACATGAGGTTTGCAAGACACGATTAATACTGTGTCTGGTTACACTTCATTGTTGAATAGGTATGATTAGGAAAGTTGTTTAACCTGATTGGTAATTTAAAAGAACAACAGTACAAAGACTGAAAAGCATAATTCATCTAACGCTCTTTTTTATTGAGGAAACAAACTGATTATAGCTTGCAGCAAAAGAAAAAAAAAAAAAACAATGACAAACCGTTTAATTATTTAGCTATGAAAGTACTTTTTACAAGGCGCCATGGTAAATTTAGGTACCTCAAAAGAGATTTTAAACAACATAAAAGCTTACTAAAATTATCTACTAATTGTGACCAAATTATGCTTTTAAATTCTATGTTGGACAATATAAAATCACTGGACAACCCTTTCCAAATCACACCACACAGACCATGCTGGATAGATAGTTATTCCTGAAATGTAGTAACCACCATTCCAGCCCAGGCGTGATCATACAGTATTAATTTATTACAAAAATCAGTAATCAGTGAAGGACTTGCAAAATGTCCCATTCTCATCAAGACACTGATCTAAAAAGAAAAAAAATTATCAAAGCTTTTTTAATCATAAAAATAAATTCCCTGCATTAAATTATTGTACAGGGGGAGTTTGGATAGTGGATAAGCTTATATTTTCTTATCCTCTCAGTCGCTGCATCTCAAGGTCATAAGCTTGCACGGCAATGTCACTTTCAAGCAGCTTTTGTTACCCTAAATCTCAATCAGTTACTCAAAAACTGTGCTAGCTTTGACACACAAAGGAAATTATTTACTGTTACAGACCGAATTCTTTCCTCCCCTCTATTAATATTAAGTGTGTAGGCAGGCTGCCCAGCTCAATAACTAATCATAATTTTATTCGCTGAGTCCCAGACTATCAGGTACCATGACCACAAGCTCAATTCGTTAAAAAGATGGTTTGAAAAACAACATGTATTTAGTTAAAACGTCAAAAGGGATCGTATATTAATGATTAATATTACAGCAGTTTTTAGATCCGCAAAGTCAGTATCAACACCACAACATTTTTAGGGTTCCTTTGTCCATTTGTCTGTCTGCACAAAACTAGGCCACATATTTAGGAGAAGCTTAAATACAAGAACACGTGTTCCATGTTATCAGCTTGTAATTAGCTGTAATTTGCTTCCAGCATTCCTATAATTGATGACAGCACCTCTGAGGATAATGTGCCTGTATAAACAGTTTTGAATAAATAAGGTTCCATTTAATGATTCCAGCTTGGTGAACATTGCATCGTGAAACCAAAAAGGTCAGACTATGGCCATTGCACACTGGATCCGATAACGCATTCGAATTTAACGTGTGTCGAAACAGAAAAAAAAACGATCAAGTGCATTCGCTATTGCACCTTGCACACTGTGTCGGTAACCGTGTTGGCAACTATCAATTTTTGAATCGAAACAAGTTCGATTTGATCCGATTTGACGTGCCTTAAGAGTTACACTGACCAATGAAAAACGACTGGGAGGACACGTGGATTCTTGCAGAACCCGTCCCTCATCAAAATGGAAATTGTGTCGCCAAACAAAAATGACTTTATTATACATCCAACAAAGACTGCAAAGATTTTGAAAAAAAAAATTTAAAAAGCCATATGGAAAGACACTGCCGCGGACTTTGGCATGAATGATATGTATTATAAAACATGAAATCATGAACTGCTAGCAGGCATAAACACTTGGATTTTGTGCAGTATTGGTTATTACAAGCATATACTTTTTTATTTCAATTGTAGCAGAGGAAGTAAAGAAATAATGCCCTAACCTGGTGACTCATATCAGAGCAAGAACCATGGCAGAGCAACCAAGAGCGGTCAGGGCTTAACAGTTAGAAAAGGGGCAGTACATGAACGCGATGAACTTTCTGGCTACATACACAGAAAGTACTCGTACCTAAGGTCATTGTTATTTCCGGTAGCCCATTGCTAGCTTCCTAACTTTTAGATATATTACAGCAGCGAGTGTTTGAAAAATTAAATTTTGGTCATATGGTTTCTGATGCTATGATAACTGTGTTGTGTATAATATATATATATATATATATATATATATATATATATATATATATATATATATATATATATAGCGTATAACATAATATATAGATCTAGTAGAAACGTAATTTGCAAACGTTTTAACTTCCATCAGAGTTTGACCATTAACTTTGTACTACATTTAACTTTTTTGTGTTCAGTTATGTATGAATGAATTGTATTTATTTTATTATTAAAATAACAAACTAGGTATATTTACTACAAAGCCTCCACTACGCTCTGAAGTACGATATTAACGCAATTAGTGTGCAATCGACTGACTCGCGACTTTTTCGGATGGCCGATGCTAAATGACGGATCAGGCCCAGTGTGCAATGCCCCCCTGTAGTTTACACCATTAAACTGAAGAGATACCAGTACTGTTGCATGCAAGTCACTAGTTATTAATAGGCCTGGTTGATCCTGCGATGTCAACCGTAAGCATTAATACAGTAAGTAGCACAACGTGGCGCTTCAGCTTCATCCGTGAAGTCTTAAGAACTATGCAGAAGATAACAGCAGTGATAGTCACTTATCATGCAAGTATGCAAAACTTGCACAATGCCTGCATAAAGTTACATTCTTACAAATTCCCGGTAGGATCCATGCATCGCTTGCATTTTCCAAGCGGACAGGACTGAATGCGACGGAGGGGGAAGACGCATTGCAATACAGGTAGACTGCCATTTTGCAGTTGACCATGTCTTGTGCTGTGCTCTTACACTGTGCATTTTGCTGTGTTTTACCTTGGTGGATTTTACAATGTTATATATTGTATATACTACTGTACCATCGCCTACCCTGCACGCTGCTCGAGATACTGCCTTGTATACCACTGACCTTAACCGGTCAACCTTTTGATTTTGCGTGTCCTTGGCGGGGGATCCATCTTGTGTAGTCAGCTGGAGGTCTTCTACAATAACCGGTCAGCAAAACTCCTGAGTTAATTTCGAAAAACCGAACGGCGTTATTATTATTATTATTATTATTAGACTTGGCATTATTATTTGCATGTCTGGATTTCTAAATCGTTAGTGCTTAAAAAAACGTACCCGTTTTTCAGTGCAAAGTTGATGGTGGGTTCTGTCTGCAGAAGGCATATAGGCCCTAATCGAGAAGCAAAGGGCCCTAAATCGCGTAGACTCGGTTTCCACAAAAAAATAGTCAGCGTATTTGTTCCGGTTTAGTTTTTGCTAGTGTTTGTTTGCAACAAACTACTGAAAATACATTTTAGGACTTCATATTAATTACAATAACAATAGCAATTCCAACGTTTCCAACAGAAAACAGCACACCTTTCAGTTATCCGACTGCTCATTGTTTAATATTAATTGTGTTAATCTAAATAAATGTTAATATATGTTGTGTTGGGACCTTTACATTAGGTATATTATTGATAACCAGATGCAGGGATAATTACCTCAGGAATCGTCACGGAATATTACAACTGGATGAGAAAAGACCCCAACATGCACGCATCGAATCAGGTTACATTTCATTTGTGAAATTAATACCGAAAGAGCCCCCTGGTGGTACCACTAGATACTGTTTAATATGTTCAACGGCTTGCATTTTGATGTGTCTATGTCACAAAACCTAAGTTTGACATCGGTCAGCTCTGTGTTATGACGCTGTATGCAAAACACCAATTACATAGCATTGTGTTGCTTTGACATTTTGTTGGATCCAATTGAAAATTGTTTTTTTTTTTTTTTTTTTTTTTTTTTTACATTCTACTTGGTACTTAGCATTTCATTTTTGTAGGTAACATACATCACACTATAACCTATTGGTGTACGCACTACTGTTTTAATTAATGTAAACCTTTGTTACAAAACTGGACTTAAAATGTGTTACCAGTGCTAGTATCAAAAGCCGTTGCAATTTCCCATGCCAGTGCTAGAGCAAGGCAATCACCATCCATTCCCACACGTGGTGCAAATGCGCGCGGTTTGTCCTGGAGCAAAACTTTCCTTAAAGGAGGCCCGCCGCCACAGGATCTTATCCCCTATGATGAAGGCGACAGTTTGTAATTCCAAGCATGGCTGAAGTAATCGAGGTGTAATTTATTTCAGTGGTAATGGGACAGGGAAGCCTAAAATTCTTTATTCTTTTTCAGTGTTACTGACAACTGTGGTTCTGAAATGCAATGTTTAAATTAATGACAATATAACACGAGTACCGAGGCACATACAACTACCAACTTCATCACTTTAAAACTAGATCGCTTCCCAGTTTTTACTCAATAAGATGGTGGGGTTTTAGCTTATTTATAGACATCAAAATAGGTTTGCTCCCTATTTATTTATTTTTTACTGTTAACCCTCCTAAACTATGCTGGAGTAAGCTTTAGTAGTTAATCTGTTGCAAATAGCATTATTTTTTTTAAACACAGGTGGTGGTGAGTGGCTGTAGTGCTGGTATGTGGAACAGACTGTACAGGTAAGAGCTGATTCACCACCACAATTAGCAGTCATTCACTATACTCGTAAGTACAAAATAAAAATCAGATGCCTTCCTGTAACAACTGTTTGAGTGAATCAACTCTTGCTAGTTTCTTCTCGAGTCCACTATTAAAAGTAACGACTCACAGTGTCTTGTGCAACACAAATACGAAAAAACAACACCACGTTCCTTGCGGAAGTGAAACCTACAAGTAGGCGTGGTTGTTTGTTATTTCTTGTCCTTCTCAGCCCTGGTCAAAGCATGGAGGGTCGCTGGGACCCGGGTTAACCCTGGTACAAGTGCAAGGGTGAAAGGGGCATTAGACTAAAACACCGTATTGACGTTGTGTAAAAAACTTAAAAAAAGGTGAAAAGCTGTTCTACAGATGCCACCTTGTGGGATAATAAGGTACTGTAGTCTTCACAAACTCAATTTACTCTTGTTCAAAGCTGCCTTTCGGATTTATAATACCAGTGTGCAACATCAACATCATTAGTTCCGTCTAGTATGCCCTGCTGTAAATCTAATCTTATATGCTATTTTAACTAATATAAAGTGAGACTATAGTAGCAAGAAGAATTAGCAGTACCACAAAGAATCATCTCTGCATATCTATAAAATAAAACATCCAACAAATATTTCAATAACTACTCAAACGACAAAGTTTCCTGAAAAAATTTATTACAACCAAAACTACATAGAAAGGCTTAATTTCACTGTAAATTATTCAGCTGATACTATTTAAATACAAGGCCTTGTGCCAGGCAATACAAAAATTCTAAACATGGGGAGAAAAAAAAAAAAAAAAAAAAGATCACAGTACAGTAAATCCCACCTCTTATTTCTAGGGATAACAGTTTGCCAGTATTTAACTTCTACAACAAAATCCAGTCCTGCCAGTAATGTTATTGCCATCATAACTATACACAATGAAGATATGATTACTCAAACCACTTAAAAACTTAGGCTGGACATGAGGTACATGTTGGCTTTCGTTCAGTTAGGCTTTTTGATAACACCATGTTAAACATCTAAAGTGCTTTCATCAAACAAGTATTTATTATTACTGGAGATCAACCCAAATACCAAGCTTCGAGATTGCATGAAGATCATTATTTTTTAAAAGGTACCTCTTACATGAGACACTGACTTTAAAAATATATTTTCCAGATTTAAAAACAAAAACCAAAAGAAAGGTGTGCAACATCCCTAGGCATTTAAGAGTTGGCAACCTTTAAACACTGCAGCTCACCTTTCACTTTTGCACAGTCAATCTGGTATTTCTGTACATTATTTATAAGCCTCATTAACAAAAAAACAAACAAAACAAAAAAATCAGCTGAACAGCAATCCTACATGCAGCACGTTTTATCCACGTTATTATTTACAAGTTGTTTTTTCTTTACAATATAACGACATTATAAATGACTTGGTAAGTCTGCTCATGTGATGTGTCTTTTTCATACAGATACTTTTGGTTTTTGGTCATCCTTTTCCTTGTCCTTGCTCTTCTTGGATTTCTTTTTCTTATTCTTGTGTTTTTGGCCTTTGTTTTCGGGGTCAGATTCGTTGCCGGCGTGCTTCTTGTGTTTTTTGTGTTTCTTGTGCTTTTTGTGCTTCTTGTCCTTTTTCTTCTTCTTCTTGCTGTCCTGGCTGCCGGCAGAGCTGGCACTGCTGCTACGGCTGTGAGGCTGGCTCTCAAAGGGGCTTTGGCTGTGGCTCACACTTGCACTCCTCTGGCTCCGGGTTGGGCTCAAACTGGCGGGTAGGGGGGCTGCCACCCCCCCCTTCTCTTTAACTCGATCAGGCTTAGTATTATGGTCAGAGGCTTCACTGTCACCGTCGCTCTCGCTGTAGTCAGGCACAAAAGCAGCCTCATCAGTTTCTCTGGCCAAGTCAGAAGACAGCCGAGTAGATCGGACGAGCAGTGGCTTGTTCTTATTGTGCTCACGCTCATTTCGGCCAACAGTTCTGTGTGTGTCAGTCCTAACATCTGGGGATTCAGTCCTATGTGACTTGTAACCACCATGATCCCTTTCCTTGATGCTTCTCGTCTCTGAGGTTGCGTGTCTGTTTGAATCTTTACTAGGCATTTTGTCTGATCGATGGTCATCCACTACTGCACGCTTTGAATCGGGGGCATTTTTATAATCTGTATGTGTCTTTTTGTCCCTTCCAGGGCTGTGCTCAGTTCTCTTTGTTTCTGTTGCGACTTTCCTTGGAATATCAACATACACATCCCTATCTCTGCTCTTTTGACTTGGAGCATGTTCTTTAGTTAGGGAAGGGGAGTCCCTCCTCTTGCTGGAGTCTTTTAGTTTTTCTTCTTTACGCTTAGAGCTGGGGTAATCTCGGTTACTTCCAGCAGCTGTTGAATTGCCTTTAACTAAAGATGCTCGGGAACCAGCATTAGATTTTTCTACGGTTCTGTCTTTAGAAGAGGAGAACGAGGAGACACTTTTTTCACTCCCTTGATCACTGGTCCTCTCCAGGTTTCTTTCTTTGTCTGACTGGGAATCGGGAGCTTTCCTCTTTTCCATGGTCTCCTTGTCTACAGCTGGACGCTCTTTTTCTCTGACCTTCTCCTTTTCGCAGACCTTCTCCTTTTCGCAGACCTTCTCCTTTTCGCAGACCTTCTCCTTTTCACTTGGCACAGTAGTCTTCGAAACTTTGGATTCAGGTTGCAGTTCCTCCCCGTCAGGTTCCTTGGCCACTTTGGGTGTTTTCTCAGTCTGTGGAGAGTCCTCTTCGGTCTGTTTCATCTCACTGGAAGATTTTACTGCGACATTTTCCACAGTAGCAGATTTTCCACTTCCAGCAACCAGCGCTGACTTAGCATCATCGTCTTCTGATTCATAGTCTTCTTTCTCCCACTTTGAAAGAGGAACTTGGATCAGCACAATTTCATCTTCTGCTGGAGTTGAGCTGTCATTGTTGTATTCTTCCATGGTCTTCACCACTGTCTTTTTAATGTCCAGTTTTTCTTCTAGTCTTCTAACTGGGCTGCCTCCTGTAGAACTAGTGCTATAAACAGAGAAAGGATGGGACGTTAGAAACATTTAAAAAGGTTTACAAATTTAAAACTTCCAACACAAGTCATAATTCTTAATTACTGAAAGCACCAAACCCTTTTGGTTTGCAGCACCCCCATATTGGCCAAGCCAGTTTCAGCCTGACAAAGCTGGTATGAATACCTTGCAGCCTGTTACTAGTTTGAAAAAGGGGTCATGTTTCTAATATTTACAAAAAAATGACGATTAATTGAAACAAGTATACTGATAACAGAATACCCCTAAAGAGCTTATATTTTCATAACATATTTATATATCTAAGAGTTTGGGACACTTCACCTATAGGTTTCAATTAGCTTTTTAAAAACATTTTAAATGCTACAAAAACTGACCTGGTATAATCTACCAAGGTAGAAGCTGTTTCATCTGCAGCTTGCATTTTTCTTCGTATTTTAGTTTTCATTCTTTCTGGCCTAATCTTTTCTGCTCCATCTGTCATTTCTTCCAATGGAGCTATGCTTTCCCTGCTTAGAATCTTTCTGCCAGTCTCACGGTTGATTTTTATCTTCCTCACTGGAACAATGTTCTCTTCTTTATCCGCCTTTTCCACTACAGGCTTGGCGATTGTCTTTTCTGGATATTTCTCAGGCTCAGGTTTAGGTTTGGGCGATTGCTTTGCCACTTCTACAATTTCAATTCTAGGGGACTTAATAGAAGGCATTTCAAGATCTTTTTCTAAATGTTTTTCTTCTTTTCTTTTCCTTTTCTCTTGTTTAACCTCAGAGGTTTTTTTAGATTTCTCCTCAATTTTATCTTTCTTTGGTTTCTCCTCCTTGCTTGGGAGATTGTCGTGTTTAGATGTCTCCTTGACATACTCTTTCCTCTCCTTGGTCTTCTCCTCTTTAACCACTTTAGGGTCTTGATGGTGTTTAGCAGGTTTCTGCTGTCCTTTGCGGGACAGAGGAGCCTTGTCCTCTTTCTGGGACACGTGCTGCTTTGAAGCTTCAGTCTTCTGAGAAGAATCTTCTTTAGGTTTTTTCATTGGGGGCTCCACACGTGAAGACTTTTCATTTTCTGCATCAACCTGCTTTTCTCTGGACGGCTTGCAGGTCTTCAACAAGGAGTCTTTCTTCGGGGCATTGCTTTCTGGCTTGCGTTTTAGTTTTTCACCCTTTGCTTTCACCTTCTCCCTTGTGTCTTTCTCAGTCACAGCTTTATAGGGGACAGATGTACTTTCCATGGGTTCGTCTCTGACAGGGGTGGCATCATCTCGGCATGGAGGCATCAGTATAGAATCCCCCTTACCCTCTTCACTGCCAGTGGGCTTTCTGGAGCCATCTAGAGAACCTACAGTTGGGAACAGTTCATTCTCTTCACCTTTCCTCTTTTTCCTGTGCTTTTTGTGTTTAATACCCTTTCCATCAGCTGGAGGATTACCTGCTTCTTTTTCCTTAGATTTTCTACACTCTTTGCTGCTTCCGTGTCCTTCTTTATAGACAAACTTATCTGGATAGTTTCCAGGCACATTACGAACTCTCTGGCTCTGCCCAGATGGAGGGTATTCCTCTCTGCGACTTCGACTGTATGGTGAATTGTCCCGTCTGACCACTGGTGGGCCAAACCGTTCTGGAGTGAAATGTTCCCTATTAGATGGGGGAGGCCTAGGCCTTGGCTGATTGCCAGGGGGGGTGTAGAATTTGTTATACCACTCTCGATACTTCCTTTCCCACTCCCTGTATCTTTCCCTCTCGAAAGGGTCTCTCTGGTCCACAGAACGACCATAGCAAGCCTTGGCATCATAGGGGGGCGGCTCTCTATATCTGTTGAAGTACTCTCTGTCACCTTCAGGCTGTAGCAGTGGTGCAGGTCGTTTACTGGGAGTATGACCCTGGTGACCTGGAGATCTTGAACGGGAGCGATACCCTCTGCTGCTGCTGCCGCCAACGCCTCCTCCTCCACCACCACCACCAGCACCGCCACCTCCTCCTCCTCCTCCTCCTCCTCCTCCTCGATAAGCAGGGGACCTAGACCGGGAGCGGTGATATCCATGTGATCGCGACCTGGAGCGGTAACTACGGCTCCTGCCTCCCCCACCTCTTCTGGTGTACACTGGAGATCTGGAGTAGGAGCGAGAATGAGATCGGCTGCCAGACCTCGAGTAGGATCGAGACCGGGAGGATCGTGATCTGGATTTTGAGTAAGAGTAGGAGCTGCCACTGAACGATGATCCACTATATGGAGACTTTGATCTGTTAGGGAAATTAAAACAACAAGTAAGTGAGCTTCATTTCATAGCATTTTGTTTCATGGTTTTCAGAAGATGCAAATACAAAGGGTATGCACCCATGTGTCAATTAAATCCTACTTTCATATTTATATATTTTAACAGCTGTGCTGAAAATTAGGTTTCTGGATTTTTTTTTTTTTTTTTTTTTTTTTTCAGAAATACAGACCCAAAATTGACCCAAAAAAGAACCTCAAAGCAAAACTTGCCTTGAATAGGATCGCCTCCTTTCCTTTTGGATTTTTCTGTATTCCAGTAATTCTTTAGCAAAGTCATTGGTAAACTCATCAAGCTTAGACTTCTCCCTAGCAACGAAGCGACAGTTGGAACTATTTATTGAAAAAAACAGGGAGAGATAAAACTTGAAAGTTAAAAAAGGGACACAACTGGCACTTTATCATAAAAGTAGTATTAAAAAACAACTAAAGTACTTTAATACAAAAAAGTTGTTTGAAAATAGAGGTAAAATATTCCAGCTTACCCAAAACACATTTAATTAAATGTGAAAAAATTGCTACATGTTTTGTAACTAATTTATACAAAACATTGTATTCCTAAGCTTACTAAGGAGGGAAAAATGGACTGCAATTAAAAAATGTTATGAATGTCAACTTACTCCTCTTTCAGTCTACGCTGTTGCCTGTAGAACTCTTCCCTAGATAGTGGGGGTGCCTGTGGGATGGTAGGAATGGCACTGCCCTGTGCCACAGTAGTTACAGGGGAAACCCATTGAGCTGCAGCAGTTGTTGAGACTGGAGGGAACAATGGAGGCGGTATGGCATATCCAGCAGTAGGAGGCTGAAACAGAGGCGGGAACTGAGGAAGTGATACTCCAGGTGGAAGAGGCAAGGTGTGGGAGAGAGGAGCGAAGTGTGACGGCGGAGGCACATAAACAGGAGCCATGGATGGCAATGTAGTAGTTTGTGTTCTGAGAGGCCGGTCACTCTGTGGTCGACCTCTGTTTGATCTGTGATATAAAAAGTAAAAATGATAGTGAATTAAAATGGCGAATAACCTTCATTATTACAACCAGTTAGAAGCTACAATAACAACTCCACTCCAGGGCTTCTCATACTGGGTCCTGAGAGTCCCTGTGGCTGCTGGTTTTCATTCCAACTGAGCAATCAATTACTTAACTAGAACCTTAAATTAACTAATAATTTGCTTAATTAGACCTTTTTACTTGTTTTCAGCTGTTAAACAGTTTCAGTTCAAGTTAACTATCAAATGTTACAGCTAACTTGAAATATGCAACTGTTCAGAGCTGAAAACAAGTAAAAATATCTAAACAAATTATCAGTTCAATTAATTGTCTACTTAAGTAATTGAGAGCTCGGTTGGAATGAAAACCAGCAGCCACATGGGGTCGCCAGGACAGAGTTTGAGAATCCCTGATCTAGACAAATACCCTCAAAAACTTACGTTAAGGAATGAACAATTGTGAATATATAACTAAAAATGTAAGTGACATGTTCTAGACACACAGGCACCTCACTCACACACACGACCCTATAAAATAAGACTTGCGTTTGAGGAATTGTACAGGGAGACATTGATGCTTTCATTTAAATTTGTTAGCGCACGAGTTCCCCCGAATTAAAAGTGTCCAAAGTCAGTCTTCAAAATTGCAGAATATAGTGCTCAATGAAACCCTAATTGTGTAACAGCAGTGCACAATAAAGACAGACTGATTTGCCATGCCAGAAAAAAAAGCAGGCTATGACAGTTAAACAAGTTAATTTAATTGTAACATTGAAGAGATGGGCTTTCTTTCAGAAAACCGGTGATGGAGTCGGAAATAGCACATGATGGGTAAATTCATTGATTTGTTACACACACACACACACATATATATATATTATACACACACAATTTTCCCTTTCCAGTCCACTGTCTAACATCACCAAAAAGATGTAAAGCACAGTTCTCTAGTCGTTTTTTTTCCGGAAAAAGCCAAGAAAACTTTTCAATGGTGAATGAAACCAGGGAAAAAAAAGGGGGGGGGGGGGGGGGGGGGGCATATATTATAGCGGGTACGTAATGTCTCTATTGTGTCTGTCTTGTTACCTCCGTCGAGGAGACGTAGGTCGCGAGTTTGTTATAGTACCTGGAAAACGTCTCGAAAAACTCTACAATAGATCAGTTAGTTTATTACTGAATCTATCAAACCTTAATTCCTCAAACCACAACAGTGGTGTTGAGGGATCAGGAGAGGAGTTATCAGTATGCAAGTCTATAAAGAGGTATGTGAAATACAGCTAACAAGAGGTTGGGCTTGGTTGTAGATACAATACAGAGTGTTTTTTTGCGATTCAATGCCTTTTGAACCAGTTTTACTTTGGGGAAAAAAACAGTAAAATAAACAGTAAAATAAACAGTAAAATAAACAGTGTGTGTGAAAATAAATTGGACCTGATATGCCTGACAAGCGCTGAATAAATGGACTGCAAAGGATTAATACAAGGACGGTAAAACACGACTGACACGTCCCTGAGTATTGTATGTCTGAGTGCTGTGTGTGCGTGTTGTGGTCAGCAAGAAGTCAGACTGATGAGGGACAAGCGTTAATCCAAAGTTATATACTTTGGAGGGGGAAAAAAGGTAGGGATATTGAAATTTCATAGTGTGAAATTTCTATGTTACACAGTTCCTATCATTGAAGGTGATGTAACTAACTCAATATATTGTGCGTTGTTTGAAAAAAACAAAGCCAAAACAATCTGTTGTGCTCTTGCAAAGTTTCGCTTCACTTACATATCCCAGCCTTGTCGATTGCCTCCAGGTCGAATAGGGTTGGTTCTCATTGGATGACCTGAAAAGAAAATTAAAACACACATTAGAAAAGATGAACATTTACTATAGATTATTGTTTGTTTCTTTAAGTATACCTACAACATTCTTACCTGTTGTAGGTATAGAGTGACCAACTGAATGAGGTTGACCAAGCACAGGAACCTGGTAACCCTATAGGGGGGAGAAAAGGATTTATTATGCAACTGACATACATTTTAGCAACTTTTATCAGCCGATAACATTTAATAAAGTTTGACAAAAACAGTAATGATTAGTTTTCAAAGAACTTCTGAAGGAGTTTTGTTTAAAACTTGTGTTTTGCTTATTGAGCAAAAACTACTTAAAAAGCAAAATATTTGCTTTACCTTTGGAACAGGCATAGTTATAGATGTATCTGCAGAAATCATCACAGATGTGACAGGAGTTGCAATTTTCTCAGGATCTCTGAAACAAGAAAATGCATTTGAAATTAGTTATTTTGTCAGATTCTGAAAGTTATTTATCTTGAAGAATGGCAAGTATGAAAATGACTAGGATGTCAACACAAATGTCTACTTTAAAGATAATACAATACAAGGTTCTTGTCAATTTAGTTTCAATCCTTCTAATATTCACATGTAATTGATGCGATAAGCATAGCTGTAATATAAACATGTGGACAAATGCAGTCCTTCCTTTAAAAAACACTTACTTTACTGAAGCAGGTTCTTCATGCTTCACTTGTGGCTGTGGAGAGGGCACAGACATGGACACTTCTGAAGCAGGGCTACTGGTGACCAGATTCACCTGGACAGTTGGTGCAGCAGGTTGAACAGGGGCAGAGGTCTGTGTCTGGTGCAGCACCGGAGCCGGTATGGCAGCAGGAACGATGGGGGGAGGAACAGCAGCAGCAACAGGAGGGATATTGGCCATGAGAGGATCCTGCTGCCTGGAGGATGTCGGTCTTGCAGCTGGCTGGACAGAACGCTGCACTTGTGGTCTGGACTGGCCCTGCATCGGTGCAGTTTGCAGAGCCTGTCCCTTACGAAGCCTTTTGGAGTAGCCAGTTTCATTTTTAAAATTGTTTACAGCCTTAAAAAAGGAGGAGAAAAAATATTACATCATGTTCATTAAATGTTAAATTGCATAAAGCAAAATTGTAGCATACTTGTGGGTAAAGAGAAAAAAAAATATTTGCCCCTTCCAAGATAAAACTAGAATTTAGCAACACAATTTTTATAGTCACCATAGAAGCTGAAAAATTGAAAAATTACCTGTCTTAAAAATTTATTGGCAATCAAGCAATCAGGTGAAACATCTGTCTGATTGCATGTAGGACACATATGTTCATCTGACTCTAGAAGAAATGTTCTAATACCTGCAGATGAAATAAATTGTTAATTACTATAAGAAAAAAATAACCTATAAAATGCAGCTTTTAAAACAACACATCACAAACTTTCAAGATTCAAGATTTCTCTATTGTACATTTAAAGCAATAAGTTAACAATCTATGTGGGTCTTTTTCAATCTTAACTCACTCAATTTTTACAGCAAGTGACAGCCCAGACTTTCTATACTTGCTATTTTAAACACTTCAAACTTCAAACACACTTACAATCATCACAGTAACTGTTTCCACAGCATGGAATTACAACTGCATCATTCATGATATCCTTGCAAATCAGACACAGCAGCTCATCAGGGACAGGGTCCTCCTCCTCAGAAGATGAAGACTGCTCCTGTGGTAGAAAAGGTGGCTTCTCCTTTTTTCCGATTGCATACGCCTCGCTGGAATTAAAATGAAAAAGTGCTATTTTGCTCGGTGAACACTAAAATAGTCAGCAGTAAAAAACAGCACATACCTCACAAAAGAAACAATACAATTTGTCACTCATCCCTTGTTGGGGCCATTTCCATAAGTACTAACTAAATATGTGTTTTTAATTATTATAGTATATAGTTGGCAAGAAATAGTTTTTGCTCAAATAATCCAGCGCGGATACCTTCTTTGAAAATACTCACGCATCAATAGTTGGAATAGCGTATTTTCCAGTGTTTGTAAGCATGGCTCCTTTCATATTCGGGTCATCAACCTCCATCATGAAGCTTCGAGGAATACCAGTGCTCTTTTTTATCCTTGGACCTGCTTCAAAAGTTTTGTCCTTAAAAAAATACATAATCTTTTAGATGTTTGCTTGAAGTACATTACCTAAATGCCACCAGAATACACTGAAGATGTATTAAGTACGATATATATTTAATCTTAAGAAACTAACCCAATTTATACTTAGTAGGGATCTTTGTGTCTTATTCATAACATGAATGTCAACATTGTCCGATTTTAACAATTGATTGACACCTTCATCCCCCCCCCCAGAAAAAAAATGTACCTACCCCATTGGTTGGGCAGTTTTTAATATAGTGTCCAGTTTTCTCACAGCGAAAGCAAGTGTAATTCGGTGGTGGCGGCCCAAAAAGTTTCTTCATGTAACTACAGAAGAAAAAGTTAACGTTAAAATTGTATTTTCAATATTATCTTTTTACTCTCTACAAAAAAAAAAAAAAAAATTGTTTAGAAGGTTTTTAATACTTACTGAACTGGATCATAATCATGGCTGGACTGCGACATCATAGCTCTAATTTTATCGTCTTCGGAGGCATTAGCTTCTGCCAAATTGGCGGTCTGTTCAATAGGCAATTTTTTGACACACAAATTAGGGGTGGAGTACTACAGACTCCATGCATTCGAACTTTCAGTAGTGCACACAACACATCCTGTAAAGAGCAACAGTCTGTATCCGTCTACACAACTAGAAAAATGTTTCAATGCTGAATACTACCTGATCGGAGATGAAACGGGGAGTTCCTTTAGCCTTCAACCTTGCAATGGTTTTGACTAGCTAATTGTGTACCGACTATTTACAAAATAACGAATCCATTAGGCCCTGTTCATCTCCGGTATAAAATGTACTCTCTCCCCTCAAAATGGCTAACAATTGTGTTATACTGTATTGTGTGAAATTTAGTTTTAACAAATTACATTTTCCATTCTGCAATAAATATGTACCGGTGCATTATTACATAGAAAATGTAACCTTAAATGCTAATTTTAAAACAAAGAAAACACTGCTGGATCTATCAAAGTTAAAAGTTATAGTTGGGAGATGCTAAAACAGAAAGTTACTGTTCAGCATTGATGGTAAACACACTATGCACAATAAAACCTGCATCTACCTGGAAAACTGCAAAAATGTAGTCTCAAGGTCTACAAACGAAGACTACAGCTGCATAGCAGTTTATGCCATTGTAGGCTTACCAAACTATTAATTATTCAGTGCCAAGAACTGAGCTTAGAACATTGTAAAGCCTGAAATGGCTTCAACTGCTTTCAAAACAGAGCTTTGAATTCCTGTTAGAGTAAAAAATGTATAGATATGCCCAGGGTCTAAGAAAAAAAACAATCCCCACATTCATAAGCTCAACCAAACAATTAACACTTTCACTTGAATCACAACTCATTTCTACACTCATTCATACAACACGCTGCCTGTTTAAACAGTTTATTTTGCAGACCTAACATACAATGTTATGATCACAATAAAAAAGTCTCCGTTTACAAATGACAATTCCTTAAGAAAAAAAAATCCATCAATCCATTATTTGACACATTGTCACTCCAGTTGACAGTTACAATGACCAACTACAATCACAAATTGATTTGTCTGAACCCAGTTTGAGCACAAATTATAATTTAAAAAAAAAAAAAAAAAAAAAAACCACACACATTTGTAACAAATAAACCCAGTTCTTTATGTTAGCAAACCTCGAAATATTAACCAAAAGGTTCTATTTGAAATTCACCTCAAAGGGAATTACCAAATAATGATAATACAGAAGCAGGCCTTACATATTTTCCATAATTAGCCCAGTCTAAGGTTAGACTATAAACAGTACATGGCTATGGCAATACTGGTTACACAGCAGATATTTTAGTAGAATTCAGAGTCACTAATATTTAGTAGCTAGGTTTAATTACTGCTCTGTAATATGAAACCACCGATTTATATTAAAGAGGAACTTCTCTTATAAATTACTTTTAAATAAAAATAAATGGCATTATTATTTTTCACTTTATACTTTAGAATATGTGTTCGAACAAATCCCAAGCATACAAACTCAGATGGCTGATTAAATGCCACACAACATACACATTTACATGGCATAATAGAATGAACAGATACAAAGTATACAGGTTGTAAATACTGTACAAAAAATGCAGATCTTTTGCAGTTTTGAAATCACAGAAGTCCATTGGTATAAGCCATGGAACAAGGGTACAGCAGATTCTTCATTAAAATTTTTTTTAAAAACCGTAATCAATGGGGAAAAAAAGCAAGGAGGAATAACGAAACGAAAGCCAATTTTCTGGGATGCGGTAACGGATTTCTTCATGGTGTCTTGAAGACGTACCCGCATTGCATTAACATGGCAAGACTCTCAAGTTACTCCCCTTCCATCATCACCACAGTACCGACTCTTTACAGGATTATACATGCATACGTTTCACACAAACTTCACTAACATTATCACATTCTACTTGCATCATTAAGGTTCAGAACAATACAAAAGGAGTGAATTATAAAATTGTTAATAAAAATGCAAACATTCATTAAAAAAAAAATACAATGAACCTTTAAATAAAACAAAGAAAAAAAAATAAATAAAAGCTTTGAGTGAATAATTCAAGAAAAAAAAAAAAAATATATATATATATATATATATATACCTTCGATAGCTGGGCCAGTGTAATAGAAGCAGCAGAATCATCAATCTGTTCATGGAAAATTAAAAAAAAACACTTCAATTTAATACTACGATGAGGCACACCAACACAAATTGACCTTTGTAATGCTTGATGACTTTAAACCTGTATCAGCACAAAACTAAATCAATATGTCCAACAATCCAGTCCCTTAACTAGTCTTTGCTATTTATTGGTGGACCCTGCATCGTAAGATTAATCTTGAGAAGTACATTACTGACATATACTCGATGCATAACAAGCTGTACAAGAAAAAAATAAAATAAAAATTCTTCTGGGCTCACAGCCTGGTGCCATTTTAACCACAGGGGCATGGACATGGTTTGATTTCTAGTGACTTTTCACAGTATTTGTGTACAACTGAGGATTACACCAGTCACTGTTTTGCGTGTAGCGAAAACTAAGGCTTGCCTCATTTTTTTGGACTGGCCCCTACACCTGCTTGCAAGATAACTATGTATTATATTCAGAATTGATCAATTGCGGGGCTCCTGAGTGGGGCATCCAGTAAAGGCACTCCACATGGAGTAAAAGATGCGCCCTATAGCCTGGAGATCACCGGTCGTGGACTGAGTTCCCAGGGGGCGACGCACAATTGGCCACACGCCACCCGGGTGGGGAGGGCTTAGGTCGGCCAGGGTGTCCTCCACCCCACACCAGCGACCCCTGTAGACCGGCCGGACGCCTGCCTGAGAGGTCCTCCGATGCTGGAGCTCTGAAGGTAGCTGCACAGTGGGCTGACAGCACACGTTTCGGAAGAAGCGTGTGCTCATCTTGGTCCCTCCCGAGTCAGCGCAGGGGTTGCAGTGGTGAGCCACACTTAAAATTGGGCATTTCAAATTGGGGAGAAAAATGATGTTTTAAAAACAAACAAAAAAAAAAAAAAAAAAACACAACAATTGGCAATTCCAAATTTAAAAAGATTCGATAAATTGCAAGGGGATTCAATTAAAATCTGAAGTGTCTTAAAATCCAGCCTTGATTACATTTTGTTCTTGTTTTGTTTAGCGATCCGCAATTCAGGAACAATTAGATATTAAAATTTACAGGCTACTGCTGTATAATGGGCGCTCCATTATAACAAATACAACATTATAACAATGAAAATGTGTCAAATGCTATACTAGAACAGAGTGGGTTTGGCACTGATTCAACACCAACCCAGACAACAATGTGTAAAACAATATCTTAAGTAAATGTGTTAATCTTTAACTTTTGGAGGGGTACAACAGGTTCCCAACTCCTGGTGTTGAGAATTCTAGAGCAGGAAGTAGTCTGGGAGCTACATTTTGGTACCTAATGTGTACATAGTTCTATATATTAAAGAAATGTAATATTTTAAACTATACAAAATAGCTTGGGAACTATGAACAACAAGACTTAATTTTCGCGATTAACATAAAGATCTTTAAAATAAATAGTACATGGCTATTTACTAAACCGGTACTGTTATCTTAGCTGGGTGTCAAATTTAGAGTAATTCTGTATTTATTTACTTGTTCTTCAATTCAAAAGAGCTCTCTTAGTCAACATTTCTGTTGAAAGTAAACTTTATATTGTCTAATCTTATACATTGTTAAAATAATTATACTACAAATAATAATAAATATATATCTGCTTTTAGGCATCAGTAAATTAGGGATTTCTCAATAAAGCACCCAATCTCATACATAGTCTTCTCCTAAAATCTAGAATTTCTGAGCAGAAGCTTTTATTTGTGTATAAAGGATAAAGTTATCCGTTGAAAGGACATGACATTGCTTAAAATAATTTGTGGAAGCTATGCTTCATCACGTTCATAACTGGGATATACTAACCCTAATGTGCAGAGGCTTACTGGTCTGGTGACCAATAGTGAAGACTGGCCTGAAGACCAACAATAAATGAAGGCAACTTGTAGTACAGGGAACACACAAGGTCTTTACAGTTCATATGATGTAAATATTTTATTAACAAAATAATAAACTCTGTTTCTTACACAGCATAAAAACTGTCACTTGTATATCAGTTTAGCTCATTGTGTTACAACTACCTTATTTGCAAATATGCTGCTGCACTTGGGTTTAAATAGCATTGAAAATTCCTTTTGAGAAATACGTTTTCCAAAGCAATTTCAGTTCTGAGCAGAAATTGTATTTTATCCCTCAATCCCTTCCAGTGGAAAATACATTGTCTGGGCTATGTCACTTTTAACATTTGAAGAGCTAAGGCTCAAACAATTGGCGGGTTAATACTACTACACAAGTATACGTAGAAAATGATGGTTTTTAAAAACTACTGAATTTCCAAAAACAAAACAAAAAAAACATTTAGTAAGGCATAATTTGATATAACTCTACCCTTAGGAACTAACCAAATGGGTGCGCGTTAAGGCCTTACAACAAGTATCGTGCAAAAGGAACGAATGCACGTTTGCAGCCCAAGATTTATTAACTTAGCTGTTTGAGCCTTGGCTGTGACAACATACATTATATACTGCAAGCAGTCAAACAATTAAGAATAAACATGCAGGTGTGCCTTATCAGTTCCAGAACTTTGTAACAATATCTTGAAAATCGGAAGCTGTGTGACAATGTAAAATAAGATGACACAAACTTTTTTTTATTATTAGAAAACAAAAACCACACAACAGCTTTTACAGATGCAATACTTAAGACAGACAAGTTTTGAACATGCCATCATGTCCACCAACTTAATTGCCACATGATCTGAATGATCATACATGTACAACGGAGAGTTATATAGGAATATTTATCTAATTTTCAATATGAAATACAGTGCATTACCCTGCACAAATACCAATCTTCACACAGAAAAAAATGTGCAAATATGGAAATTAAAATGTTTTTTTTTTTTTTTACTTCCACAATACATTGTGTTACAACATATACTATCGCCAGAAGTTTACTACTTCACAGTATAGTTTAAAAATAAAATAAGCTTTTTATAAACATTAAGCACTTAAATATATATATTTTATAAATAGTTTAAAAAGAAAGAAATTGTGAGATTGTGTGTTTTTTTTTTTTTTTTTTTTTTTTTTTTTTTTTTTTACATACGGCTTTTGAGGATCCACCTGAAGATTCAGTACGATCACTGGAAAAACAAAAAAAGAAAACCGTTAACATGTGCATGTCAACTATAAGAAGCTATTTTTGAGTAAAAAATGTATTACTAGATACACCACTCAGGATAAAAGGCATTATATAGAAATAATCATCTTCAGTCTTTTTCAATCAACTGCAGAATGAAGGCCTCCCCAAGACTCTTCCACAAAAGCCTGTCTGCTGCATCTCTCACCAATGTTTACAACAAAATAAATATAATATATATATATATCTATATATATATATATATCATATATATTATGTGTGTGTATATATGTGGTGTCACACACATATATATATAAAATGATAGTTCCTTTTTTAAAAGCATCGCCCCACATCTTATTTTGGTCTGTTGCTCACGTCCCTTTCCAGTGCCATCTGCTTTATAGTTTTGTACTTTCACAGATGTTCTTTAAAATTTAAGAAAGCATACTATAAATGAGTCAAAAACTAAAACAGAGGACCGAAGGGCTACTAAATCAATTAAATTAAACACTTAACCTGCACTACTATTTCCCCTTAGCATAAGATTGTAAAAATACATATAACTTTGACCTCAACTGAAGTGAAATCATACTTACATGACATATGTTTTGCTAGTTGTCTTAACTCCTCCAATAGGAATCCTTCGAATAATGACAGAAGAATTTTTGGGAATAAGGGCACCATCATCAGTGTACTCTGTAAAGGTAAAAGAAAATGAATGTTTAGTAGTTTCTCACATTGTACCACAATACCAAGCCTAAAACATATTAAATAGTTCCAGTGCAGAAAAGCACATGTAGGGATCGGCAGGCTGACTGTTAGCAATTACAGCGTTGAGCAAAAAATCTTGAAAAAGAACATCAGCTATGTTTCCATCAACAAGACTAACCAATTTCTAGAGAACTTGCAAAATGTTGCAAAAACATATGTAAATCTTATCACAAAAAACAGGCTTCTAGCGAGAAAAGAGCTATACATAACGACACCACATGTTTAAAAAAGTTAACGCATAAATGTTCTTGATCTAAAAAGAAAAAATGAGATGAATTTCCATCAATTTTTTTAATATTAGCTTGCTAGACTAGCGTATAAACTCTAGCAAATAACCAACTTCACTGAGCATTCTAGTTATATAACGTAGAGCTAGCCTGAAAATGGCCAAGGAACGATGATTTTTCAAGAATTAACTGAAATGGGACAAATGTTGAGATATAGATGGATAGATAGATATCTCTATCCAAACATGTGTTGCGCTGACCCAACAGGGAATTACCATTGAATAATTTCATATTTTTATGCTGTATTGTGCCCCTCAAATGTAATTTAATTATAATACTACTAATAATATTAATAATACAGACAGAATGGCAGTCCAGTATCAGATACCCTCCAGAGACAGCTGCACCAAAACCTAAAAAGTTATTTCAATAATGCTTGGGAAAATTAATATTGTTTTTGAATGGTCCAGGGATAGTAGCATAGAATGCATGAGGTGTGGTCAGGTAATTAAGTAATTAAAATCTACAGTGGCCAGAGATCATGCGGAGAACTGGTGTAAGATGTTGAAAATATTAAAAATGTCTGCAGCAGAAAAGGAAATGCTTGTAATTGAAGCGAAAGAGGGTCAGGTGTACGCGGCACTTGAAACTTGGACCAAAGACGCACAGAATGATCGGAGCACAAGGAGGTTAAGTGACTTGCTCAGGGTCACACAGTAAGTGAGCTGGGATTTGAACCACTGGCTGAACCAGCCTCTTGTTGGTGGGACTTTGTAAACAATCTTGTGGTTTCATGCAGTCTAGTTTGCTTATATTTTCCAAAGGTAACTAGCTGTACCAGTATATCCAGCACTTCACTTTAAGCAAACTTTTCTGTTTTGATTTATAAATATATAAAAAATGTTTTTGCTCAAAAGAGCCAACTTCCCTACATATAACAAGTCCCACAAAAAATAGCTAGAAAACACGGATATGAATAACTTGGCAGGGTTTCCTGGCCATCTTCCCTACAAAACACTTTTGTAAAACTCATCTTAACACTAAAATTAATGGTTTCTCCTGCTTGGCTCAAAACTTTTTCTAATACCATCCCAGCAAACAAGCTGGCATTTTCCCACAAAAAAAAGAAAAAAAATCAGAAAATACAAATAGAAAAAAAACATATTACCCATGCTCTAGCAGACAAAAGCTAGAAAACAGTGATTAGAGTAACTTGTGTTCATTGGCATGACAGAAACTAGACATTGCCATCTAGCGTACAGGGGATTTATTGCAGGCAATCATCCCTCGATCTTCCATTTAGTACGACATCACTTACCGTACAGGATACATTTTTATCAACCCGTATCGTGCGGAATTTATTTTATTTTTCGTTCGCATGAATTAACCAAAATGTGCATGTTTCCATCGCAGCTATCGAGTTGTTTTTTATTTACACGCATGCGTTTTAGCGCATAAAAAAGTTTAATGAAAACATTGCTGTAGTCTTTCCTGTGAACACTGAACTATTACTAGTCGGAACTTGGCCAATATTTTCTCCGTTTCTCAAAACAACTGTCAACAATTAGTTACTAAGCATTTCTTACATACAACCCGATTGGCCATGGCTACTAGGAACATGAATTTATTCGATAAATACAACTGGATAAATACAATTTAGTTTCGGCAGTATAATATTTAGACTAGGCCATAGAAATAGCGTTGCACAAAAACTCGAGTTAATATCTAATTAACGTCAACTTTTGTTTAATATCGCTACTGATACATTTCTTTGTCTAGTTATGGGAGCAGTTACTAGCAGCAGACAATGCCAAGCCATTGTTCACGACTCGAGTTCTTCTAATTCACGGCAAAAGCTTGCGATCGTTTGGTCTTGCAACGTTTTATGATTACAGTTCAAATTCAACTCAAAAATAAATCGTTTGGTTCTGTTAGAACAAAATGTCTAAAATAAACGCAGCACAACCACTTTCGAAATGTATCTCCGCAGTGTTATTAGCCCGACGTTGCATTAAATTTAAAAGACCAAATTCAAAGCAGATGTACTCATCCAACTAACTGTATTCTTCCAGTGGCTATTGTAACACAACATGGTTAACAAAAACTGCATTTGTAACAATCAATGATCAACCAATAATACATTGCCTTATTAATTTATTACCTTCTTCAGTCTGCGCATTGGTAATCTGAAGATCGCAATCCACCGCCTTCAGCCTCTCCCTTCCCATGATCTGCTTTTTCAGGTCACATAACGTGATGTTGAGGCCATCAAAAGTGACCGTGTCATAGTTCAGTTTAGAGGAAAATTTATAATGTACACAGGACATTTTATGAGATTACACAAGGTCTAACAAATGAAAACAAAAGGATGCACAATCAATTGTGTATTAAAATGTTAAACATCTATCTAGGCATTTTATATATGTTCGATTACGATTTGACCAAAAAAAAAAAAAAAAAAAAACCTAGAACCTTTAAATTCAGTTCAGGATTGAATTTTGTAAGAATATACGGAACAGAACGGTAAATCGAATCTAATCTGATTCAACAACACCGGCATAAAGGTCATCAGTTAACTGGTGAAAATTAATCAAACAGGTTCTTTAGAAGTCCATCACTTAAACAATTGGGCGCTGACGTCCTCTCAAGCAAATGTCCAAAACGTGAACTTTCTTCGGCGACAATTGGTAATAAAGACCATACAACTGAAGAAATAGTCACTGGAGTTGAGGCCCACTGGCCCTTTCTCAGTCCACGATACCGGGGACCAACGATTTCAAAAGTCTCTTCTTTGTTGAGGGTTCATTTTTAGTCCAAATAACGACAAAAATATTTTATCCAGAAACAAATATAGCCAACAAAAACGAAATACCCTTTCCCCGACAATCAGCAAAAATAAAACGAAAAGATCAGAAATCTATATTCTAAGCAAAGCGACGCCTAAAATGGCCTCCCTTTCTGTCCACCAAAACAAAAGCGGCCCGGGGAGCTCGGGGTGACAATACAAATAGTGCTCTCATATCCAGACATTAATGCCCTTTAAACCGACCCCCTTTGCAAAATCTGAAGAACCGTCATTTTAAATCATCTACTTGTTGTTTATCTGGAACTTTTCAATTGCAATAAATAAAACACAACACTTCTTCCGCACGCTCACAGTCACTATGGTGCTGTCCCAGTCGAGACACGGGTTTTCCACGATGAAACGCAGGGGGCACGTAACACTGCGTCATAATATAAACGCACACACGTAAGAATCACAGCTAGATGTGCGTCGGAACACGCTGTATTTTCCCACATTTGTGGTCAAAATAGTTGCTTTTGCGTTTTGTTCTGAGCAAACCTTTTAAAAGCAGTGTTTTATTTGCTTTCTGTTTTGATACTATTTATTTTATGTATTGTATTGTTTCATTCAATTATTAACCACACAAAATATAAAGGTCATTGCACATGTATATATATATATATATATATATATATATTTAATATATATATATATATAAATATACCATACTTATTACAAGAGCAATTGAAACAACTGTGTCCCTTTTTGTGAGCAAACTTTATTACATAATACATGTACAAAAGAAAGAGTGGGTTGTATTTATTATTATTATTATTATTATTATTATTATTATTATTATTATTATTATTATTATTATTATCACTACAGTGGAGTAAAATACTGTTGTACACTTTAAGTATGATATCCTTATTTGATATAGAGTCAGTTATGTTCATGCACTGCTAAGCTCAATGTATGAAGGCTACTGTACAAAAGTGTAACACTAAATAAAACAAAAAAACAAAACAAAACACAAAAAAAAAAAAAAAAAAAAAAAACGTATTACGTGAGAAGGCATTGCATGGAATTCAGCGGGTTCCAGTTTTGGGTCTGAGTCTCTGATACATTTTGGACTGTACCTGAATCTGCCCCAGAACAAAACAGGTGCTTCTCCCACTCTGTGACGTCATCGCGAATGGAGATTTGTGTAAACTCGACCTTTCCCGGATTCCAAGATGGCGTTGCAGAGAGCTGAGGTGGGTTTTGCTTGCAAAGTTTGCGCTCTATTCTAGCTGTTCTGGCCCAACAGAAATTACACCGCACGATACATTGTATCAGGAGATAGTAGAGGAAGGTTTGTGGATATTTAACTGGCAGTATGAAGTGTGCACACATAGCTGTTAATTGCTAAATGCATTGAGACCGCAGATTGCAAAACGTAGTTTACGCTGAGGCGATTGTGCACGCGCTTGGAACCTCTGGGTACGCGTGTGCACGCGAGCATCAGTCTTGTCTTTGTGCAAACTTACAGAACGTACACAAGTACTGTTTCTGTGATTTTATTTTATTTTTTTGTTCATTGTATTCTTTAATATAATACACTTCCCTTGTTTTTCTTAAATGGCTTAGTGTTTGTGTTTGAACTTTGTACTGTTTTAATTTTGTTTGTGTGCAGCCTCTGTGGTTGAAGGAAATTGGATCTACAAACATATAGTGCTGTTGTAATTATAATGCTTCAGGCTACACACTGTAGAACATTGACAGCTGTCAACATGGAAGAATGGATACCATAGTGAATGGACAACACTATTATTAACAATCCCTGCAGCCTTGTATTGCACACGAATCCCTAGTAAAGAGAAGCTATTCAGTACAGAAAACTACTAAACAACTTTTTGGGTTTGTGGTTCTGATATTGCATTTTAACATGGCATTTGCTATAACTTTTTCTTTACTATTATTTGACCACTGATGTGTGTGTGTCTCTCTCGCTCTCTCTCTCTCTCTCTGTATTATAGTGTTTTTATTTGTGTGCACACATAACAGTACTGAAGTTTCCATCAGCCATATGTACACATTTAGTATTCGCATGATGCTGTTGGACTGCAGTGATAGAAATAAGGCTCCCGTTGCATTGCAATGTGGGCCATTCCATGTTTTATTATGAGCTTACTTGGACTCTGTATAGCATACATTGGTGACGCAATGGGAGTTTTATATTATCCCTGCTCTCTCTTTGTGTGTCCACGTCTTGTGGTCTCCTGATTGATTCCTGTTGCGTCTGTGCTAGTCCTAAGATATGGGTGAGCGAAGGCCCGAAGAATTGTGTGCCCAGGCATGTGAGCATCTGTGTTGCCAAGAATACCAGCTAGCCCTGCTCTGCTGTGATGAGGCAGTGGCTGCGTTGCCCAACATCTCAGCATTCCCCACCTCCACCCTTTCAGATGAGGCTATCTGGCTTCAGGCATCGCTCTACAGGATCTCCGCTCTCCTTCAGCTGGTAACTTCATCCATAACTTTGAATACAAGATCGTTAACTCCAAAGTGTAAACTTGTAAAAGTTTGTCTGTAGTGAAGGACGGAATTAGCTTAAATGTATGTCTGTCACTTCTCTAACTGGTATTTGCAACAGAGTGTTTATTTTTTATTTTTTTCTAAATGCGAAGCATGGCAAAACAAAAAGGCACCTTTTGCCTCATTTAACTTTGGTAAACAATATTATGAATTGTTTCAAACAACTTCCTGCTGTTTTTTGTAGGCTAGATATTCAGCATTGTAAGGAGGTTTATTGAGTGGCTGTTATGTATGTTAACAGTAATCTCTGAAATAAAGGCTTGCCACAGTGTGTTGCATACTGTGGAGTCTTGAAAAGCAGCATTTATATCAAGTCTTTGCTTCATCTATTCCAGAAAAAGTATAGTGAAGCTGAAGAAGACTGTAAAAGTGGTAAGTTCTGTAATCTACAGTACTGTATAAAACTGTATGGGGATGTTTGTGTGGAAAGCTGCCTCCTGAGGGTCAGAAAAGTGGCCAGAAGGTGGCAAGAATATTTAGAAACTGAAGGTACTGTAATCTCTGGCAGTTCCTTACCTGAGGGTCATATTAATGCTTAATGACATAATGCTTAATGTTTTGATCTGCTGTTAACTGCTAAGCAGGGAAGAATAGGTCTTACAAAAACAACTTGTTAGAAATTCAGTATTTATACCAAGATAGGACTTCACTTTATACATATAGTCAGTGATTTTGAATGACTATTTGTAATCCAGCTTTAATTCACTGAACTACAGTGTTTTCTTTTACCCTTGCTGTTTGCAGTTTTATGCATTCATGAGGTCCTTGGTGACGGTTTGCTGCGAGATGTGTTGGTGACTATGTTGTTGGAAGGGAGATTGAAGGCGGTGTATCATGCATTGTACAACTGTGAAGGTGTAGACTGTGTGGTAAGTCTGCAAGGGCTCTTTCATGGATGTATGGTCACAGTAGGGCCTTCCCTGGAAATGTAATAAGGTGGTTATCTGCTCTTTTCTATATCCCCTTGGGCCACACTTTTTTAATTACAGAAATATTTAAACTCTATGGAGTTCGATAAGTTGCCATGGCATAACTTGGAAAGAAACATACATGCATTATAAAATAGATACATAGATAGGAAACTTAACCTGGTGCAATTGTGCATGCAGTGACGGAAGGGGATAGATCATTATTGATTTAATTTTTATATGATCATACTGTGCTGCTGGGTAGCATCATCAGCCTTTTAACGCCTTCCTCATTCTTTTCAGAATGGAGAATCCATGCAAACCTTTAGACGGCTGCTGCTACTGCTGACAGAATCCCAGGTAAATGTCAATTAAAGCATGCGGTTATCCTGTTTGCTCCATATTGGCGACATGCATAAGAAAAGGTTAATGCGTATATGTCATCTGTAAATGAATGAACTGTTAAAGCAGGTTGTTGTAACATGTGTGTCCTGTTTACGCTACTTAAGTAATAATTGAAAATATTAAATATGAAATACCGCCCCCCCCCGCCCCATACAATTACTGTTTAATTATCGTTTGGATTTATTTTATGGAGGACTAATGCCTGCAAGGTTTGTCCCCTCCCTAATACATTAAGATGTTGACAACCTGATTTGCATGATGAGATGCAAAAAATCTGCTGTCTTTTCCATCGTGGTACAAACTGAATTTCAACAGGCAGAGGCAGCATTTACCGTATTCCTTCGAATTTAAAACGCAGCCCAAATTTCCCGCCCTCGATTTGAGGGGAAAGAAATAAAACCTCAAATAAATCTGCATTTACAAAGACACAACCTCAATTACGCACACGGAGGCGGTTTGCGGCTGTCTGCTGTCACACAGAGCATTACAGTTCTGTGCTGCTTCTCATTTCCAGTCGTGATTACTCACACCTGTTTTTCTCCCAATTTGTGAACTGTGGTATTGCTTGGCATGTTGAAAAATACGGGGATCTAATTAGCATTTCCAGTCTGTCCAAGCTGGTACTGTTTTTTAAAAACACTGAAATTGTAAAAAAATCCTCTATTCAAATTCCTCAGAAAGCTAATGACGCTTCTTTGAAAGTGGCTGCGTGTATGTCATGGATGATTTGAGGTCGGACAGTCATGTTTTGGTCCCTCTTTGTACTCGGGTAGTCGCTTTGTTTACTGGCAATTTAATACACACATCACTACTGTACTCGAATTTAAGACGCTGGCTATTGTTGAGAAGAAAAAAATTATTCAAAAAGTGTGTCTTAAATTTGAAGGAATACGATGTCTTATGTGATGTGATTGAAAAGGTATGATGCATATCGCAGGTGTTTCAATTATTTTATCCAGTTCTTGTACAGTAGCTGCCCAGATTCTGTTCTCCAATACCCCTTTTACACTGGCACACCTGACCAGTGAAGACTTCGGACCCCCACAGGTCGGGTGCTTTTACACTGGCACACCTGACCCGTGAAGACCTGGGACCCTCACGGGTCGGGTGCTTTTACACCGGCACACCTGACCCGTGAAGACCTGGGACCCTCGCTGGTCGGGTGCTTTTACACTGGCACACCTGACCCGTGAAGACCTGGGACCCTCGCGGGTCGGGTGCTTTTACACTGGCACACCTGACCCGTGAAGACCTGGGACCCTCACGGGTCGGGTGCTTTTACACTGGCACACCTAACCTGTGAAGACTTTGGACCGTCACAGGTCGGGTGCTTTTACACACTTTTGTTTTATACGTTTTGTTTCTTTCTTCACTGTATTCTGTCGTTGAAATTGTCTTTTCACAGATTAACAACGGTGTTAAGTACTACAGATTTGTACTGTATTTATTTATTTATTTTGTTGTCGATTTAGCTAAATGTGAATCTCCATACATTAATAGTTTGTAATTATTTGACAAGCAAGTCAATGTTTTGATTTAACTTGGGCCTCTTCTGTTAAGTGTTAAACAGAAATAATGAAACTCCTTTAACGTGCATTAGATAAGGCTTTAATGTCACTTTATAAATAAGTTAATCGTAAATAAAATACCACCGAAAACAAATGTATAGAGCTATAATAATCAACATATTCAAGCATGACTTCATGTTTATTTTGTATTGTCATTATTACTAATTTTAGGCTAGAAAGTTCATACTGCATGCAAATGTTTGAACAACAAAGCATGAGGGGGGTAAAAAAAAAACATTACCTTTTTTTGCCATATGCCTCCTCTCTAGTCTCTGTGACTCTGAACGTTCATTACGCGTGACGTCATTCGCTTGCCTCGGCTCTGCAGTGTAAAAGCAACTCAAGGTACCCAAGCCGCACCAGGCTGGCTCGGCTCGTCACCGGCTCGGCTCGGGTGTGCCAATGTAAAAGGGGCATAAGACCCTGCAGTCTGACTCCAGTTCCAGAGTGGCAGGGATTTCAGCTTTTGTTCCCCAAACCTCTGGAACTCTCCTCTTGGACAGATGCTAGAACACTTCCTCCTCTGATTAACTTTTCATTAATACAATATCTTCCCTTGAAAAGTCTTCAAAGATAGGATTTAAGTCCAGAGCTAAGCAATGACAAACGAAGCAGTTAAAACATCACTGATGATAATTAATGGTAGAAAGCAAATGCTGGTTGTCTCCATTGTCATATGTAGCACCTCAATTGCTTTTCCGTGGAGGCTGCTATGTAAATCCAGTTTGGTTTGGATTATGTTTGACTTGGTGTGTGAATTGATCTAGCTTGTTAATTATTTCTTTATCTTCAGGTTTCAAGTAATGCCGCTAGAGTTTCACCAGAACCTGTGAATCAAGGTTTGGTTATATTTTTAGTTTTTTTTTGCATGTGTTAATGCTTTCTGATTTCATTTTTGTTGGGAGTTGTTGGGGAAACCTCATATTTGTTTTCAGCGTGTGAATCTTGTATTGTTTGAAAACAAGATGTGTTAGTTTCAGATCGTATCAGTGTGTGTTAAATGTAATAAGTGATCACAGATTTTGTTAGGGAATCCTATTTTACATGCTGTAATAACATTAGAATTGTCACATTTAGGAGAGATGCCCCTAAAATCCGTTAAGTTTCTTTCTTCTTTTTCTTTCCAATAAAGGTATTCGACTTGGTCATCGGTGGAAGTACAGACCCCCACCTCGAGGAGTTTTAGGGTTAGATGAATATACAATATGCTGCAGGTAGGCACGGCAAACTTTTACATTGTTTCAGAATCTTAGAATGTGTCAAAATGATCAGGGCTCCTCATACTATGCACCCCAACATGGCAGTTTTCTAGCTGCAAGTGTACACTATGAGTTTTAAAACATGCATAAACAATCCCTGTACACCATCCGATTTGTCGATCGTTTCTCCATAACGTATGAAAATCACAATTGTGTTCCTACCTATTGCCAAATGTTTGTTTGCTTTATTTTATTCAGTTCAATATGGTCCCCACCTTTCTCTGTTGGTCAGGTTTCTGCAGTATGGCTCGTGCCGCTATGGTGTCCTGTGTCTCTTTGCACACTCTCACGGTGAGCTAGTGGAGTGGCGGGAGCGCCATGTTTACCGCAGGCTGCAGGACCAGCAGACCAGGGAGGAGCTGCAGCACTGTGGGAGCTATGGGGAAAACCTAATTGAGAAGTGGATCAGCAACCCCAGCCCTGACAAAGTGGTGAGCCACGCAGACGCACCTTTTGAAGGGGTGACAGATGTACTGTGTGTTCTGTGTTCAACTGTTGGTTGTCTTTCTAGCAAGGAACCCCCATTTCCTGCATTGCCATCATTTGCAATAAGAATACAGCTTTTTGTGTGGTTAATAAACTTATTTTGGAGTCTGCCTGTCTTCAGAGATTTAAAGCAGGAATTGAAATGTTTTCCCCAGGGCAACTCATGACTGTACATGGGAGATGCCCCATATTATATTATACCATTAATTCCGGATTGTGTCTCTTTACCAGGTGAGTGGAAGTGTGGACGGTGTGACAGTGGACTGTGTCCCTGAGCTCAACCAGGTTGCAAAGGATAAAAAGTGCACCCTTAGCTGGATGCTGCTATTAAACTGTAACGTAAGTTCAGCTAAGATTACTCGGTTGTAATTACAGTGAAGAGAGTTTTTTTTTTTTACCAATTTGATTAATATGGTTGAATATCCCTCTTGACTGTGCTGTGCAGCCTCCCCGTTTGCTGCACCGCGTGGCCTTGCTCAGCGACCTGCACCGCTCTCACTTCAGCATCTCGTCGGTGGCAGCGGGCTGCTCTGACAGTCTGCACCCCTACTCCATCTCGGACCAGTGCCAGGAGTGGAGCCGGGACCTGAGCGGCCAGAACCGCATCAAAGAGCACGTCTACCAGGTCACTGTGCGCTTCTGCACGGAGGTCTTCGGGAACTTCCAGCAAACCGTGGTGTTTGACTTCGGGACCGAGCCGGTGCTGATGCAGACCGTTTCTGCAGCTGTGTCCTCGGATGAAGGTGAGGTCTTTTTCTACTCTACTGAAATGTAGTTTGCTAAGTAGTTTTATCTGTGGAAAAAACGATGGTGTTATTTTACGGGAGTGCCCATAAAAGGTTCTGCCTCTGTATGCATTTGGATAACCATGGAAAATAAAAATGCCCATTCCTTGTAGACGTAGAAGCGATGTTTCACCGGCAGCAGCAGTCTCTTCTGCTGTCCCAGCGATGGGACCCAACCTGCAAACACATTGCTGTGGTGGAGTTCCAGCCTCGGGAGCTCTCAGACCTTGACCAGTCCCTGCTGCTGAACTACGAGATCCCTGCCGCTGCAGACCAGCTGTTCACACGCTCTGTGCTTGACAAATCCCTCAACATGCACAACTACTACTCACGCTTCCACGACCTGCTGTACATAGAGGAGAACGCACAGAGCAAGGAAGTCAGCAAGTGTGTACCCTTCTGTGTCATGTGCTGGTACTGAACACCACATTCAGACTTGGAGCTATTCAAAAAAAAAAAAAGACATCATCTTATATATATATATATATATATATATATATATATATATATATATATATATATATATATATTATTTTTTTTGTTGCTATGCATAGGTAACCCAGCATTGTAATGACTCATCACATCGCACATATATCAATTTATAGATAGATAGGTAGATAAATAAAACACATAATAAAGATTACCATAGCTGTATTTTTATTTTTTATTCTTTCGTTTTGAGCAAATCCATGCAGTAATTCCAATCCAAGCCCCGTTCTGCTTTTTTCTTCTGCAGGTTTAATATCCAAGCCAGTTTGCACATTGTGAGCGGCTCTTCTGTGCCGGGTCACCCTGGCAGTGCCAGGCAGCTCCTGAATGGGCAGCTGTTTGCCATCTTGAATCTGAGTGGCACTGTGATCACCAGGGACACGGCAGCGGGAAGGCTGGTGATGGACACGGTGACGAGTGTGCTGCTGATGCCCGTGGGTCGAAGGAAGGGGCCCTGCCCTGTCCCGGGCATCAAGGAGAAGGTGTATGAAGCCCTGCTGGAGGACCGCAGCCGAGAATACCTGCTGCTGCGGCTGGCAAAGGAGTGCTGTGAGGACCTGAAACTGCAACCAGACAAGGACCTGCTGGTCAGTAACATGGGGGGAGGGGGGATCATAGCTTGCCTGTCTTCAATATAATGTTTAGTTCATCATGTTCTAGGAGTTTCATTATAAATAAAGTGTTTTTGCCCTATAGTGCATGAGCAGCTCATATTAGTGAGGACGCAGGTGTGACTTTGATCATGCTGTGGTAAGTGGAATGTCTTCACAGCAGGTTATCAGGGACCTGATTGTTTAAACTCCCTGCGTTTGGTCATTGTAGTAATATACCAAAGGGAAGTTCTGAAACACAGGACTGGGTGTAGGTCTAGTGTAAGTATCAAGCACTGCAAAACCCAGCAAGCCCTGTTTCAATATAAGAACATAAGAAATTCGGCCCGCCTTTGCTCGCTTGCTTTGATGTAAGCGTGGTCCGTTAACTCTTAGGAGAGGAAAAACAAAAAAAGAAAAACATGGGTATGTATTCTTAACCTGGTTTAGCAATTACTCTCTGAACCTTTTTTCCCATGCTGTAGTAAGTTTTGCAAGCTGTGGATATCTGTGGGACTTTTTTTTTTTTTTTTTTTTTGTGCATTGTCTGAAAGCCCCATGCTGAAAAGTGTCAACATATTCAAACTTTTCTGCTTCACCCAGCAGTCAATTGAGTTACATCGTGAAGCATTGCATCAATTTGGATTTGGTATCGCTTAACCAGAAAGAATCACTTGAGGCAGATCTCCTTAACAAGGGTATCAATTGGGAAAAGGATAAATAAATTGCTTTAATGGGACCACATTAATTCAACTGTATCTCCATTGAGATGACGGGACTTACAGCATTCCATTGCCTTTTTGATATTTTTGCTTGTAAGGTTTAACAATTCAGTAGCTACTGTGATGATGCCCACTGTTGCACAGGTGGACATTTATGTCTTTGCTGACTTGGAAATGTTAAATGCTGTGTTGGTCTGTTTTTTTTCCCCACCACCTGGCAGGTAGAGCTGCAGTTTCAACTGAACCGTTTGCCACTCTGTGAGATGCACTATGCGCTAGATACTTTCCAGGACTGCAGCCTGCTTTTTCCCGATCTATCCACTGTCGTTTTACCACCTCCCTTAAACAGGTATGGCCTTTGATTTGATCTTTTGGAAATATGGAAAGAAAAAAAAATTGCCACTGTTTTCATATTCTTTTTTTCTTATCAACGCATTCGGCTGTTTCGATGCATAAGGCATTTTCTTTCTTTTTTGCAGTGATGACGGTTTAGAAATGAGGCTCAACCCACGACAGAGAGAAGCTGTTCAGGCCATTGCCGCTCCACTGTCCCTGAGACTACCCCCTTTAATAATCACAGGACCATCAGGCACTGGGAAGACCTTCACATTGACTCAGGCTGTCAAGTTACTGCTGAGGGACCCCAAATACAGGTACTGTGTGTCTTGATCTTTGTACTCCAGTATGGACTGAGGTGGTGCAGCTTCACAACTGTACCACACCCAGATTACTGAAGCAGCTATAAAAGGTCTTTGTATGGAATCCCAAACCATATTGTACACTGAAGGAGATGCTTCGGGGTGCAATGTGAAAGAAGGAAACAGGTAAAACGTACAATTAAGTGTACATTCATTAGGAATCAGTTTTTCACAGCGTTTTCTTTTTCTGCAGGGTAGTATTACTTTTTAACTGTTAGATGTTCTTTTCCTAGGATTCTCCTGTGTACACACTCAGAACATGCTGCTGACGTCTTTGTAAAAGATCATCTAAACTTCCATGATGGTCCTGGGCTCCCAGAAGGATGGCTGTTGAGGTAAAAACAAAACTATTCTGTCCAATTTTTTTCGGTCACTGTTAGTTTGTCAGTGTACTTCACAATGAATTTTGCTCTCCTGAAAAATGTTAGACTGCTGATGGGGATATGAGGGTCACCTTGGCAACCGTAAGACAGGGGGTGGTTGCATTTCAACCCCCATCTAAATGTAACATCAGTGGACCATATAGTTTTTAACTCTGGGTGGCAATGTAGATCACATGCCAAAAAAAGTCAATTTATTTTATCAGATACTTTTCCTTTTATTACATTATTCCATGTTTTTACCCCTATTGTTTGGTCGTAGCTAATATAATTTGCAGTTAATAAAACACTTTGATTATGCAACGTCAACTACAAATAAAATACTTACTTTTTAATTATTTACTTTTAAAATGATTATCCCGCCTGTACTAGTTTTCCTGGTAGATGCGGTGAATTAGATTTTTAAATCTCTTCCAGAATCCACAACAAGAACAAACCAGTGAAATCTGTACTTCCCGCAGTGCAGCGATGCAGTCTGATCTCTCGCAATCGTGCGTCCTTCCTACTGCCCACAAAGGAGGACGTTGTAAGGAGCCGTGTGGTGGTAACGACAGTCAGCCTGTCTAAACATCTCACCCAGCTTGGCCTTAGCACTGGTAGGTTAAAGACTGTGGGTGTGTTTCAAGCCTACAGTGGTTTGTGATTTATGTCGGCATTGTTGCTTGTGTTATATATAAAATGACCAGACATTAGTCACACTTTTGGAACACTTTTCCTAGGACGCTCATTTTGTCGCAGCGGTTACACAATATTATTGTGTTTTGTTGTATTTTTGTGCAGGCTGCAGTGTTAGTACAATATATGTAACTTTCTACAGTACAATGACACTTGATGTGACTAAAGGGAAGGTTGAACAATCAGTGGCATTAAAAAGCGGCTGTACAGCGCCGTGTAAATCTGGAGAATTACTGAAGAGTCAGCATTCATAATTACAACCAATCACAGAGAATTGGGGGTGGGTTTATCCACTGACTTGGTAAAATGAAGTGGCGGCTTTCCTCATCTGAATTGCCACTCTTGCTGTCTGAAGAGGTAAGACTAGGGTAGTCTAACATGAATGGCTCATACGGGCACTATTGTATTGTGTTGGAATTATTCTCTTCGTCCATGATATTTGTGTATCTGTTCGCAAACGACTTTGCTGTGTGTGTAGCTGTGGGTGACAATTGCAGAAATCAACACTATCATGTCACTTCACCATGCCATGTTTGCATACAATGCAGCGGGCTGAAGCTTGTTCTGGTTTGAACACTTTGTGCATCAAAATAGCCCATCACAACAATAGGAGGTGCTGTCAAATGTGACAAAAGTAATTGGAAACATATTTTCTAGTGAAATAAGTTTCACAGGTAGCCTCTAAGAAACATAGTTTTGTGAATAATAAAACATTTTGTGAAAAATGTAAAAATTATTTTGAAAGTTTCAAAACATTTATTTCTTTAAGTAGAGATTTTATGGAGTTTTTAGCAATAGTTAAATACAATAGTTTCAGGTCTCCATGAGCCCATTTGATTTCTTTATAAATGTACTTGCATTGATAGTTGAGTCCTGTATGAGATACTAATAGCTTTAAACAATCAAACACAGAATCCTCATTTCATTTGACATTTCTTTAAAAATATCTCAATAAGCTGTCTTAGAGCCAGGATAAATCTCTATTTACTTGGGTGATCCCTTGTTTTTATTTTTGTGTTAAATGTATTATAGAAGTAGAATATTTTATCTTGCTTAAGGAAAAAAAAAAACAGTTTAAGAAAAAAGAGAGAAAGGAATACTCATATTTAAGGTTAATGCCGTCTGTTGTATAAGTGTGACAGCTATAGAAGGTATTTTATAAGTGTGTTACTTTATCACAGCTATTAGTTTAATAGAAACAACACATTGATAAAAACAGAGGTTTTTCCTTTAGCAAATTACTGGGAGGCTGGGAGTGGGGTCGATCCCTTTTAAGCTTCTCCAAATATTTGTATTTTCTAATGTCCTTTTTAACAAGTTTTAAGCCAACAGGTACCACTGAAACAGAAATGAACCTGTTAAAATGCATATGATGACATTTCGGGCTGTTGATGCAGTTTTTCAGTCCCAATCAGTGATAATGAAAAAGCGTCTCCGGTCAGTCTAAAAACTTCTCTGTGCATTTTACATTGGCTAACGCTTGTGCTTATATTAAGGAATGTTGAATAGTATTCCTTTTGTAAGTAAAGAAGTGACAACATTTCATTTGATCAGGAAAGGAATATGATTTAATCTTACTGCAGCTTGATCCATGTCCCAGCCTATACTATTGACTCAAAAAAACAAAAAAAAAGAACTCCAGCCAAGATCAGCAAAGAAATTAACCTTCGTAAAATGCGTCGTTATCTAATTCAGATTGCCAGAAGATAGTTTCTCATGATCATTAATTGTACCGAAAAAATGCGTAGATTGAAAGTAGTGGAATAGCAGGAAATTTTATTGTGAAATATAGACAGTTTAAGATTCCTTTCTGTTTTAATTGATACATCTCAGCTTACAACATGTTAAAGGGGGGATTTGGAAATGCAGCTATTTGGGAAAAACTTAAAAGGTTTGCCTACCTGGATTATTATTTACCAGATTTAATAACTGCTTCAGAAGGAAATTCTTGTTTTCGTAATCAGGGTATCTTCTAAACAAAGCTCAGAAAAGCTGATTATCTGTGAAAAGATGGCAGAGCTTATGGGTGAAGCTTATGGGTAGGTTTTCCACCTCGTAATCTAAAATGTATGAGTCTTTTTAATAGTAGAAAGTGGCTGAAAAAATAATTTCCTAGTATCTTTTAATCCAAGCAGAAACTAGAGCAGGAAAAAAAAAAATCATACCATGTCATATTAAATGGTAAGAAATTCAATATTTTGAAAATTTTTTTATGAGATAACCATTTAATAAATAGAAATATTGAGATATGTAATGTTTTCGTACTGGAAGGGCCTGTTTTTCTGATTTGACAGGATAGCATAGACATATCAGACAGCAGAGACTGAGTGAGAAAATGCAGTTTCTTAGGCAGAAGAGAGGCTGGATTTGCATCAGCAATCTGCAGTAAAATAATTTATTTTGTGAATCTGATATTAAATCCAACACTGCCAAAGTGAAAATAACAACAAACCTAATAGATTTTTCTATTTGAGTATTGGTCTCATTTATGGCCTTTCTCTCGCAATTCCTGTTTCAGCCACCAGAGGCCACACAAACACTAAGAGAAAAAACAAACAATTACTGTTCTATGTAAACAAAGCTTGGTTGTGTTTGTGTGTTATGGAAATTAAGACGTTATTATTATTATTTTATTATTATTATTATTATGAATAATAATAATTTTATGGCTGAATTATAAATCCCTGGAGCATTTCAACACCTTATTCTCAATATTACTTTCGTGGACCATGTAGTTTTTAGTAAGAACACTAGGTGGCAGTGCAGATTACATGCCAATACCAGTTGTGGCTTGTCTATGCCTCTTCACTTTCTGGCACCAGACTCAAGCCTCCAGATATCAAGTCAAGTTTAAAGTGTCATTAATCAGTGTGATTGGGAGCGACGGACCTTGTCGCATTAAAATTCAAACTGTTTCATTGATAAAAGCTGAACCAATTAAACCTGTGGAGAGGAATTGAGTTGGTGTTGATGTCCTTTTGTATTGCCAAACAAAAATAAACCTGGTTTCTCAAACTTTTTTTTTTTTTTTGGTTTAGAAATTGGATTGGCAAATATGAAAAGGGATACAGATAATTATATATTTTGAGATATTATTTTCATAGCAGTTTCACCCATTCCAAGTTTAACTATGAGCTTCATTAGCCACAGTATATAGGTAACAAGCTCAGGTGTGTCTTATTAAACGCCTGGTAAATCCAGGAGTGGATCAAACTGGGAGTCTTTATTTCCATTGCTGAATATCACTTTTATTATGCCCAAGAGCAAATGTTGGGTATGCAGAACTACAGCACTATATTATAATGTAGAGTCTAAGTGGGTCATGGCGTCATTGAAACATCATTCTTGACACATGCAGTGACATTCAAGATTATAAATTGCTGTTGGCTCAAAACATCCTGATCAGTTTACCATAAAAGACTGATTGCACACTTGAGTTCTGTATTCCTTGTGTAGCCAATAGCACAAAGATTACAAAGGGTTAAGGAGAAATGCAATATGGGAATCCAGTATTTTACTTTTTTTTTTTTTTTTTTTTTAATTCTTTGCAGTTTGGTGGACCTCTGCTATTGTTCTCATGTTCTTAATAGAATGATGACATTTTATTTCCATTTGCTTTATTGCTGAGAAGGAAATTAAATTGAACATGCATTTAAGCTGTCTTTGCTTTGCATTGATTTTGTTCTTGCAATTCAGAACCAAAAAATAAAAAATAAACCGTCTGCAGGTCTGACTGATGACATGGGCTCTACTGTCTTCTTGATTTGACCCTTTAGCAATTAAATTATCCACTCCTTTTAAAGTACTGTAGTGTTAGAACCAAGAGGTAAAGACGTTCTTTACCAATAAGCTCTCTTACGACTCACACAGCCAGTGTGAATGGATCAGTTAGAAGGATTGTCCACACAGCAAGAAACCCTCAATTCAATTGCTTTCAGATGTACTTGAGTAGATAACCAAATGGTTTAGTGCACTTCACTCTTGCCTTTTTGTGTACTGTACTTTGCTGTCTTGATGTTGGATTGGTAACCTGGCAGGGAATCTGGGACCTGCAGCAACACTTCCCCCAGATTGCTTACAAACAACCCAACGACGCGCCAATCAAAATAAAACATGTTGTTGTTAATACAAATTCAGCATTGAGGTAGTGATTTGTAAAAATAAAGATTTTATACATTTATTCATAGTTGCCTGGTGATGGTTGGAAACCGTAGCTGCTGTTGCAATATTTGTGTGTACTGTATGCAAATAGTGAGTGTGAGTATAAACATGTTCAATTGCACATCTCCTCTAGTTATTACAAAGCATGATAGTTCTGTTAATGCAAACTGTTCTATAAAGGCACACGCAATAAATGTGTCGTGATATGCCTTATGAAATGTGCGAGTGGTTAAAACGCTTTGTGGTTTGCTTGTAATTCTGTTGTCGGTTTGCAGGTTATTTCACACACATCTTGCTGGATGAAGCTTCTTATGCCACTGAGTGCGAGTCAGTTCTGGCTTTAGCACTGGCTGATGAATCCACGCGGGTTGTGCTGGCTGGAGACCCTGCTCAGGTAAGGGCTCAGTGTGTGACGGCTGAGGTTTAATCAGAACTGCAGCGTTTATCACAGGCTGGGTAATTAGATGCTGCTGGACCCAGTCCTGGTCTCGCATCAGAGAGATTAACAGCACTGGCTAGTCTTGACCCCCTATTCTGCCCAAGAAGGTAAGGCTTCTAAAGGTAACGTAGAAGTTGTTTTATAAATAGGTCATTCTGCAGTACAAGCCACAGAATGCTGCTCTGTTCACTCTGAACACACTGCAGATCTGCATGTTTTCCCCTCCCTGTGCAAGAGCTAGTAGATCAATTCCTACAAGTAACGACCATCCATCCCTCCCTGTGGATTTAATGTTCTGAGTCAACCCCCTTCCTTCCCTCAAATGTTAAGCTTTTAATGCTTCTGACTAATAGTTAGCTTTGTAGATAATATTTTCAGTTAGAAGCAAATATTAATATATACCATTTTAGCATTTATAAGGCTACTTTGATGCTTAAACATTAACACCCAATGTCATAGCTTTTAGTTTTTTGTTTTCCTCCCCCAGGCCTTTGTCAAAATGTTGGCATAAATGAAGTGCCAGATTTCTTTTTTTTTTTTTAATAATGAATTTGAGTTAATAATAACGTGGAAGCTTTTTTTTTTTCCCCCCTCAGGTTACTGTAAGTTGCATACGCTTTATTTAAACCTGTATACCACAGCTATTTCTGATTCCATTCAGATAAGCAAAATTATGTTTAAACTGTCGGGCTTATCTCTTCTCTCTTCGGAATTTATAAACCTCAGTGTCGCAACTACTCTTCGTGAAAGTAAAAGCCATTTTGAGGAACAGATGCCAAATAACACTATGGTTTTACATTTTAATAGAGATAGTTTCCTCATTGCTTTAGCGAGGGGATGGGTCTGCACCTGCCCAGGCTATCAGAAAGACATTGATGTGTGACTTTACATTTTTTAGCGAACAGACGTTTACAGTTTTATGGTTCATTGATCGTTCATAATTTATTTAGGAATTGTTTTTGTGTGTCAGTAGCTTTTATCAAACATAGCCCTTCCTGCTGTAAACCTTATTGTGTAGAAAACATATTATCTGTCTTTCCAGCTAGCCCCAGTTGTGTACAGCGAGTTTGCCTGGGAGCGAAGCCTCCATGTCTCCTTGATAGAGCGGCTGTCTCAATTCTACCCACCTGACAGCTGCTGCAGGATAGAATTATCTGCTCACTACCGATCACAGGAGACTATCATAAAGTAAGCCAGACGTTAGCTTTACACAGATGTTTTGCTTTTGTATGTTGAAGTACAGATATGTCATTGTTTATCACTGACCAGGGATCACCAACATTTTGACTTAACTTCCCTTTATCTTGGTGACACACTGGTTAAGGAACAGCCTTTTGGGATTTATAGTAATGGGCATTAACCCAGCAGAATGGAACTGTGTTATTTAGCCTATAACAGTCGATAGCAACTAACTGTTTTTTTTTAGCAGTTTTTTTAGACAGGTGGTACACAAGGTGATAAAATACTGAAATGGATGGCTAGGCATCTGTCCATGAAAAATTGTTTCAGAACTAAATACTTTGTCTCGATTCTTTTCCAAAGAAGAGTTCTGTCTCTTTCAACTGCAAACATCACTGATATCACCATGTAACACATTTCTTTTTTTGTTGTTCCTGGGTAGTAAGTGTTATTTCCTAATTACTTATGCCTCAAAAGTATAGAAAATGGCTATTATTCCCCACAAACTTTGCTTTTGTGACCAGGACAGTGATGTTTCAAAATATCACTATTTCCAATGGGAAAACGGGCAAATGTGTGTCTCTTCGTTCACATAAGTCAGAAAAAAACAACATATGAATCCAAATTAAAATGTATTTATACTAAAGTAATACAAAAATGACTACAAAAGATTTAGAAGCGAGTAGTTTTGAGATTTACGATTATACTGTATTTTGCAACATTTAAACATGTAAATGCTTCTACTTCCCAAACTGTTGTTGTAGTGAACTTATAACAACTCCAAGTATGATAATTATTTCATCACCGCTTGTTAAAGTTAATTTCAGTGTATTTTGTACCGCATGTGGAGCACTGCTTTAACAGATGTGTGTAAGGGATGAATATGACTCCCATTGTGTTGTGTTTTACAACACTGCAGAGCATTGTTCACTTGCGCAGCACGCACAAAATTGTTACAGTGCATCTCAACACTTGCTGCGTGTAAAAGCATAGGCGCGTGTGCGCTTCGGTGTTGTGTTCTGTGTGTAACTGTGACTGAATAAACGTTTGATTTTTGTACATTTCTCCTTGTCTGAGCTTGCATATTTTTTTTACCCAAAATGCATAACACATTGCGTCGCAGTTTGATCCACTCCTGGTTTTACTAGGAGTTTGTTATCTATAAACTGTGGCGAATAAATCTCATAGTAAAACCTGCAATGGGTGAAACTGCTATTCAGTAGAAGTCTTATTTCCATCCCTGGTGTATGTGGCGGAATACAATTATTTTAAATCTCTGAATATGTTTTCTTTCTGATTTACCAGTCTTGCCTCTGAGCTCTTTTATGGAGGAGATCTGAGAGCAGCTAGTAAACAGCCAGCCCACAAAGACTTCTTTCCACTCTCTTTCTTTGCTGCTTGGGGAATGGACAAGAACTGCTACAGCTACTACAACTTTGCAGAGGTGAGAATGGCTCTCTTCCACCTGTACCTCCTGTCATGATTAAGCACCAGCTATCACACGTTCTGTACCCTGGAGACCTTACAAAGGAATGGATTTTTCTGTGATTTGTAGCACACAGGCTTATGAAATACTTTGGTAATTTGGATTTCAAAATTTGAGATCCAGCATGATGTTTGCTGCTCTGTGATCTGTTGATAGAGTTCCGATGCTGGCTAGGATGGGTTTCTTTTCTTGTCATTCTAAACACAGTGAGGGTTTTTAAATTTGAAGTTTCATCTGCTGTACGGTGTCTTCAGCTTGGACATTCCCATAGAACAGCTGTGGTAGTCGATCGTGTATTTCGAAATTTGGTACTTTTCTTCCACACTGATTTTATATATATATATATACACGATGACATTTGTTTTATTTTTAGTACATTTTTTCTTTGCTAAGCTCTAAAATAAGAGTTTAAATTGTGGTCACTTTGTAGTTGCTTTACAGTTCAGTTGCAGATTGAATCATGTTTACCATACAAAAGTACATTGCTGTTGATTTGTTTCAGGTTTTGGAAATAGCTGAGCAGGTAGAAGAGCTCCATAAAAAGTGGCCAGTAGCCTGGGGCAAGTTGGATGAGAACAGCATCGGTGTGGTGACTCCATACGCCAGCCAGGCAGTCTGTATCAGAGCCGAGCTGCGCAAACGCAAGCTGCAGGACGTAACCGTGGAGCAAATATTCAACGTTCAAGGTCAGCAACGGCAATTGTGAATAAACTTCTGATCCCTTTAGGAAACTGCTATTAACAATTATAGAGTATGGGGGCTCCCGAGGTGGCACATCCGGTAAAGGCACTCCGCCCAGAGTGCAGGATGTGCCCTATAGCTTGGAGATCGTTGGTTCAAATCCAAGCTGTGCCATTGCCGACAGTTAACAGTTCCCATGGGATGGCGGACAATTGGCCAAGTGCTGCCTCACAGGGATAGGTGTTAGGTCTACTGGGGAGGCTTTGGCTCACCACACACCAGCAACCCCTGTGGCTGGTCAGTACAGGGCAAATTACTCAGTTGGTTCATGTTGAGGTAGAAAGGAGTTAAAACTTTTTTGAGAGAGAATATAAAAAGAAAAAGAAAACAGACACAAACCACCATCTCCCCCCTCACCCCCTCCCCCCTTGGTATTTTGTTTTACTTTGAGAGAGGTTGAATGTGACATAGACCCTTGACATTTCAAGCCTTCTTATGAGAAGTGACTGACTTGATTCTGCAGATATGACAGCACAGCCTCTCAAGTGACAAGATAGAATGTCAGAAGAGATTTGAGTGCAGGCTGATATATTCAGGGAAATGTGAGCTTGGGTTGCATGTAAATTGGATTACAGTTCTTGATACCGGGTAGCAGATTTCAAAGGCGGTCACATGCTGTGTGTGCATTTGATTACCAGTTCTGCTGTAAAAAAAAGGTTCTTCTGCACTGTACTACAGGGTTTGAAATTTTTTTTTATTTTTTGGATCAGCTAGTGAAGATGGCAGGTTTAAAGGTGGAGCTTATGTCTTATCGTGTGTGAATCTACAGTGCACTTGTACTGTTGCACTGGTGTCAGTAGTGGGATAATGTGACCTGTAATATTTGTCATAGAAGTCTTTTGCCATGTAAATAACATAATTTATCTGTGTCATGTTTGCTGTACTCTGTATTATTAAACCACTCTCACCCCTTGAACAGCTATTCTATGACATTAACTTTTAAGTTAACCATAAAACTATACAAATAAAAAACTAAGTGCCAGCCTGTGCATTTACTTCTGATGGTGTATTAATCCCTTGAACCCTACAATTACCTATTTCTAATGCCTCCCCCCATTTTAACCCACTAGCATATCCATAGATTGATATGTACAATATTATTATTAATAATAATGTTTAATTCTTAGCAGACGCCCTTATCCAGAGTGACTTACGATTGTTACAAAATATCACAGTACAAAGTATCACATTATAAAATATCACATTAAGAATATCACAGTACAAAGTATCACATTATAAAATATCACATTAAGAATATCACATTGCAGACTGTCACATTAGAGTGTCATATTACAGATGAGCAGTTCTAAAATACAATAGTCAGTAGCAAATAAGAGCAAACATAATACAGTAAATAATGACATTTAAGAGCGAGTAATTAATACGATAAATGGATGACAATGATTTCATATAAGAACAATTACAACCAAAAAAATAAAAATACAATACTTGGTTTGTTGCTGGACCCTGGATGGGAAACTGTCTTAAGGGATAAGGGTTTATTTTTTCTATTTCATTATTTCATTTTCTAAAATGATGTCCTGTTTTTTTTTTTTATAGTGTTGCAGTATTAATGAGCTTTTCAATGTGTGCGTTTTTTAAGGTTACCAATGCATAACTGATTTTAAGTGTTTCCAGATTAAGTTGTCACTTGCCAAGCAATAGGATTGAACAACTTAGTGAAACAGTTTTTGTGTGAGTTTGAGAGGGTGGTAACTGTTTGGACGGTTTGTTGTTTCTTTAACCCTTTATAAGTTATTGATGTCAGTTGCTTAATGCTGTCAAATCTGTAACCAGAATTTAATTTCTAACCTGAGATGGGACTGAATCCTGTCTTCAAAGTGAAAGGCTAATGTATTTGTTAGACGTTTTGAATGCTGAATGTGAGTCAGGCAGGGTGAATCTAAAGCAAATCTAGTCCTTATCACCAAAAGCAACTGTTGAACTTTGGTTAGTAATCATGTCTTTGAATAAGCTTATTGTTTTTTAAGTAGGGCACAGGAAACATGAATCTGTCACTATGAGATAATGTTTAATAAATTCAGATTCTGCTTGGTTTTCTTTACATCACATGGCGTTCAATTGCTGGTGTATTTCAGTACAATTGCTTGTGTATCTCCGGCCTAAACATAGCAACTGTGATGGCAAGAAATAAAACTGTGTCGATCTCAACGAGTTCCAGCTTACTAGACTACAGAAAGCGAGGGTCAGTAAAACAAAGGCTTTCTAACACTTGAGTAGTATTGTAGATTGAATTGAATTCCTTTCTTCTGATGATTGTCATGGTCGTCTATTAAAGATTTGCCCTGATTTTGATCCTCAAGGATTTTGCTGAGGACATAAACAAAATCAATATCGCGGACTAAAGTGTATATGATGAGCATAATGTAACTCCGAAAAACCTTAACAATTCAGTAATACTCAGTTGCCATTTAAATTCTAGTCACAGTATTAGGAGAGCCAAGTGTTTTGACCTGTGTGGTGTTTTCTTTGGGGGGGTGGGGGGGGGGGTGGGGTATGCTGAGTCATAGCTGGATAGCAATTTCCTGGCTGTAGTACATTGTTGTTTTTTGCACTGATGCTAAAATAGGGGTGGACTGATTTTATTGGGAATCAATATATTGTGATCTGTCATTACACAGTGTGTGTTGGGATGCAACTTGCAGCTACTTGGTTCTTGAATAAGGAGAAATGCAATTTTGTAGTGAATGTTCCATCATATCTCATTTAAAATGAGTCTGTTCACACAGGAATCATGTTATCTTATTTTATCTGCACATTGTATCATTAAATGCGTCTGCATATTGTGAAATGTATATACCGGCAGTATTGTGACATTGTGTCTTTGCACCTGCTAATCTATGTGTGCGCCATATATTACAGTACAGTGATAAACTGATCTACAATGTATGCCTTAGAACACGTTTCATCTCTAAAACGCTACTTGATGCAAGGCAAAATGATTTTTATTTTTTTTTTCAGGCATTTCTGATTCTGTCAAGATGTGAACACTGTGATCAGCTGCTGCTGGCTACTTGTCAAGGAGGGGCTTCATGTATTTTGCTGTGTTCCTCTGGCAGGGCGTCACTTCAGGGTGCTGTTTCTGAGTACAGTGCGGACGAGGAACACCTACAAGGAGCCCTCGGCGGTGGTGAAGCGGAAGGACCAGCAGCAGGAGGAGACGGCAGAGGACCTGGAGTACGGCTTCCTGTCCAGCTCCAGGATGCTGAGCACCGTGCTGCCTCGCGCTCAGTCTCTGCTGGCTGTGGTGGGAGACCCCGTGGCACTCTGCACCATTGGAAAATGCCGGTGTGTACCTTTTAAAGATGCTTAAAGCAAGGCAGGTGGCCCTGAATCAAATATAAGTCAATATGGATTCAGCTGAGTGATCCCAGTTAGGAGGGTGCTTATTCACTTGATGATCCACCACTAGCATTGCCAGCTGTTTTTAGTTGAATTTTAAAATGTATATTAAGTAGTGGTAAGTATCATGTGCAAAAAAGGTGCTGCTTTTTACCTTTGACTTGCAAATGGTCTGCATAATGTTGCTAGCAATACAGACTTGCTGTGTGTCTAAAAGTCAGTTTGAAACATTTGTTTCCCAGTTTAGCTGGCGTTCAAGTCCAAGTGAAACTCCTCTTTGGCACCTTTCCACCCCCCCCTGTCCCGGAACCCAACCCCCCTGTGGGGGGCCCCCCCCCACGTCAGTTTGGGGCCCCCCCACACCATGCAGGAAAATCTGGGAGCGGATCATCTCGCTGTGCCACGAACACGGCAGCCTGCACGGAGTGGCGCTGCATGAGATTCACACCCAGCTCGATAACCTGGAGCTGAGCAGGAGCTGCGTGCTGAACCCCCTCGCACCCGAGTTCATCCCACGGACTCTGCTGCACCCAGCCTTCTCCCGCAGACTGCAGGCGTCCTTTCCAAGGCTCGGCGTACGTACCGGGACCTTATTAGACCTTCTCCCTACAGCAGTTTAAAAAATAATAAAAACAAAAAAGAATACAGCTCTTGCTGAAAGGTTACAAAAATGTAACCATAGGCAATGAGAAACACAGTGGATTGATTTACTCTGAGTTAACGATGCTGCATGAGCTCTCAAATGCTTTTCAGTTGCACATAGCTAACCAAGTGGCAGGCGCTTATGAGCTTAAACTGTGCCCTCTATGGGCATCATGTTTATTGCTTCATTGTGTTCCCCTTGCCTTATTCTGTGCCATCCAGCACTATACATTAGCTAGAGAAGCTGTATCATGAGCATGGATGTATGCCAAGCCAAACGATTGTAATAGTACATGCTTTCCTTTCCTAGGCATCCCAGTTCACATTGCAGATGGAGGTATTTACAAGCGCTTTGCTTCCCGTAACACAGATTTATAGGTCACTTAGCAGTTGAGTGATACACTAACCAAGGTGAGGTGCATGTGTAATACAATCTAACCTATCAGAGCTGTTCCAAGCAGATGACCTGCAAACACCATGCAACTGAGTGTCATCATCCCATTATATTTTGCAGCAGTAAATATTAAAATGCTAAATAGCAAGAAGCTAGGAATGCCATGCAGTTAATCACCTTTTGATTTAACCACCTCACCTTGCAAACCAGATTAGATCTCTAATAGGCTGCAAAAGTCCAAAGGAGGTCATACCACATTTGAATACATATACAGAATGACTGTCAGTATTTTGGATTAAGGCTTTTCTTCACTAAAGACGTGTTTTGTTCAAATATGTGTTAGTTTGTTAATTAAGTATTTATTAAGGGGTTACAGAACCTCCTGTGGTGTTTACAAAATTGCATTACTTGCAATTCAGAACCCTTCATTTCTGAGCAGGTACCGTACACCAATATGACTTGAGATATTAGAGAAGCAGCATCTCTCTTCTTGAGGATTTACAATGGCTTTCAGGCTTTGGAATACATTGTGTTAAACGTGAGTAGAGGATGGAAGAGGTTTACTCATTCTGATTTGTAGCTCTTTCTGTTAGTATGACTGGATCATATTGGTTTTATACACCTGCTGTTTTGTTTCAGTCTTTTAGCAATGGGTTGAGTGGTGGACACGACATTCTGCTCTGCACTGTTCTAATTTGGAGTGTTATTCATAATGTTTGGTTGTCATACACAGTGGACTGTAGGGTTCAGATTATAATTTTAAACCGCCTTTCTAACGTGGATGATTCAATGGTAATGAGTCACTTAAATAAATTTCACTGCGGGGGTGGACAAAAAGGCTTGTTACCCTTTAGTGTTTTAAAAAAAGATTTTTAAGAGCTCTCCACTGTTGTTGTACATTCTCCAGGAGCGTGTGTGAACTGCAAGCATTCTGCTATGAATATTGTTATTTAATATAATGCAGTGCTGGCCCTTAAAAGGTTAAACCCTGCTTTAACAACTTGTGATATTGACAAAGCACCATATTTATTGACCTTTCTCCTGAAACTGACAAAGCTAAATGGTTGTTCTCAACAACATTTAAGTCTTAATAGGAAGTGATGCAGCGTCCCTAACAGAGATGGGGTATCCATGGGGAAGGGGTTTGTTTGTGCTCTATTTGTTCAGTTCAGCAGAATGAAACAATATTTTCTTTTCTGTTCACGGCTTGAGATGAGCGTCTCAGCTCATCTCGACCCTGCTTATTTTACTGCAAATCGTCTTCAGGAATGACCTTGGGCCACAGAAGTGAGCTGTAATCTCTGAGCAACCAAGTTCGTTTAAAAAAAAAAAAAAAATGTATATCTTAAAAACAAAAAATGTAAATGCATTTTTTACTCTTACTGTCCCAGACTACGACTACTGTTGTTTCTTCTTCTTTCTCACTTGAATGAAGTGATAATTAATGGCAGCTCATTAAGCCCTTCAGTGTTAAAAAAATGCAAATTATATAGACTCCTAACTAGGAGCTGCTGGTAATTCTAATTAGGTCTGTTCCTTGTCTAAGTCATGTTGAAAACAATGTATAATCACTTTTGTGAAGATGATCAAAAATAAGCATTTCTTCAACCCTTTCACTGAGCTCTGTCCATTTTGAAAAAGGGGGACACAATCAAAATGTGTTTTCTGGCTGTGACTTTTTTAGTACAATCTTTTAAATGGGTGGTTTGTTGATCCCTTTCTTCACAAAGTCACAACACTAAATTCTGTTACTGTCAGTCAGCCTGATTGCTGTCACTTACTGTGTCGCTCTGTATTAATCTGAGCAGAGAACACAGTGAAGCGCAAGTGTTCCCGCTGGACTTCCTGTGTAGTCCTAGTATAGCAGAAACATGGGTCTGTGTTGTGTGAGTACAGGCTGTCTTCAGGAGCTCACTATGAAATGGTGTACTTGGATGTTTTTAGACTAAATAAATTTAATGTGTGAAGAAAAGGAAAGAAGAAAGCTGGGTTCCTATGGAAAAATATTGATAAACTAAAAAAAGAGATATTCAATGAAAACAGTAAAGAAATGACGCCATGGCTACAGCTAACATTTGCTCCAGAGAGCCGTGCCTAGTCAGTGTTCACATCGTAATCAATGGGTTTGCAGCAGAAAAAGAGGGTTCTGAGAGCAGGTCAAAGACGAAATTTTTATTCGTCAATTAGACGAAATTAAAGTAAAATTCTCATTCCCTGGAGCCTTATTTAACAGGGAAATGGCTAACTATCCCCCCCCCTCCCATTGTAAAGAATTCTCTTCTATGACTGCTAAACACATTAGCTGTTACTCACTCACAGGGCAAAAGCATTGCAGCACATTTAATTAGCATGGAAGCAATGCAAATCTCATTTACAGCTCTGTCTGTGTTTGCAGATTCTTGTGTGTGTGGGAGGGGAGCCATGATTTTTCCTTTTTTAAAATTTTATTTCAATGCAACTAACAGAAGTGAACTTTGTAGCAGTTAGTCTCAATTGTGGTCTAGTTATACAGTATATATAATATATAGTTATTATTGTTGATAGGAGGTCTTTTTGGGTGCAGACTAATACAAAAAACGTGTTCCTCCAGAGCTTATTCCATATACATTTACCCAAAGGAGTCTTCTGGATAAGGGCTTCTTCACAGTACTGCCTAGCTTGTGACACCATAAAGGTCACATCGCGTGATGAGAGGGATGGGTTAAAAAAGAAGTGGCTAGACCCAAGTTGTATAGGTGTGGAAGATTGCCTGCGCCTTTTCTATCTTTTAGATTTCAGCATTCTTCATCTTAAATTGTTTCTTGGAACAATTCATTCTGCTTGATGAACGAAAGGAAATGTGTGTTCTTGTTTCAGACTAGAAGGCCTCAATTCCACCGCTTCAAGCCCCCAGGACAAGCAGAGGTTTATGGTAAGAGAAGTTTGTTCTCGTTTGCTGTATTATCTTTGAAAATAATGTACCTGTATTTTTTAGCAGGCTTTACAAATAGAACAGCTATCAAGTGGACAAACTCAAATAAAGAGCTACTTTTATAAATTGGACATTTTAAGAAGCCATTCATTTCTCTCTGTGTACTCAACAAGAGTTTCCAGTTCTGATGCTTCCAAGCCTATTCTTGGCTTGACTGTCTTTCCAGAGAGCAAACCTGCTATACCCAAAAGATTGGCCAGGTCTTTTTTATTGCCAGGTGCTTAGGTAGAGTAAATGGAGGGGTCTTTTAGTTATGATCCCCTGAGGCAATCACAAATCCAGTTGTTTCCTAACAGGTCCTTTAAAATGTATTATATTTTATTTAGAGACATGCATATAATACATACTGAAGGCTACATATCTGAATCCGTGAGCATATTGCTGCCTTTTTATATACTGGATAAACAAAGCCTTGCGTGCGAATCTAAGGACAAATCAGAACAGTAAACATCTGTTCATCTTAAGCTCTTTTTTCCCCCCTCTACCTCCCTCCCTCTTCTGTGTGTGTGTGTGTGTGTGTGTGTGTGTATGCTTTCCCAGGACACAACAGCCCTGCGGGGCTTGTCGGCAGCCCGGTTTGCTCCTTTCAGTTTCCTTCTGGGCGCCACTCCGTCTTTGGGAAATCAGCAAGCCCCCTGCAGAGAAGTGAACCCCTGGGCAGGAACAACATTGTGTGCATCCCTCCTTACAGGAGCCGCTTCGTCATGCCAGTGCCTGTGAGTACCTCTGGACCTTCCTGATCCCTCCACTTCCCCTCTGTCTGATCCAAAGCTACAGTCGACATATTTGCTCATCAGTCTTAATTAACTGTTCCCATTTTACACACTGAACACTCCTGGCTTTCCATCCAACAAGGGCAAGCAAACTACAAGGGGTAAATGAAGTTGCAGGACTCGTACATTGTCTCAGCAAATAGATGACCCTCTGCTGCGCTGGAGTAGTACAGGTTACGCAGCATCTGCTCAGTATTCATTTTGGCATTGTGCTTTTGGTTTAACAGTCCGTGTTTTTTTTAAATGGCTGCTATCAATGAATAGGTGGACAGAGCTTATTATAGACAACCACTAACACTGGAAGTAGAAAAGGTTAATATCTGTTCTCATTTCTAGTGATCTGTACTGACAGTGTATTCAGTGTTCTGCCAGTCAAATTAGCACAGAGGTCAAGTAATGTGACTCCTCCCCCCAATCCTTTTTTAGTTTTATATTTTTTCATAAGCTTTTTAAATATTTATCAGCATTGTGTGCTCTGAAGCCTGAACTGTGCACCTCATTTGTTTTGCAGTGTGCATCTGAAGTGGTGAGTCATCCGCATTATGGAAAATCCAAGCCTCCTCATCCGCAAAAAGAATTTTCTGTCCATGTCCTTCTGTAGCGTCTAGCACATCTCCTCTTAATTCCCTGACTTCGCTGGCTCATGGGGGTCAAGCTAATTTTATTTTTCCAGTTCCACAAAAAAGGCTTGTGAAGACTAAACGCAAGAGGGTTAAAATAACAATCCTCTGCTGCTCAGCTCTGTTTAACGTTGTAACTTCCAGTATCTGATTTTCTTTCCTTGAGAATGCCCGTGTTTCATGCTTCAGAGTCCTTAAAAGATGAGGCTGGAGGGGTCTACGTTTGTCATGTTGTAGTCGTTTGATGTATGTTACTAACGCGTTTTGTATTCATCCTATTTTCACATTTGATTTATGAAATATGACAAATTACAGGATAACATGTTCTTGCGTGCAGACCTTGTATAATCTGTGTTTGAAAAGCATGAATTGGGAGTGTGCTCTCCTCTGCCTTGTATTTTAGACGGCTTGTCCTGCTGGGTGCACGTCTTCTGTAAACCAAGCCACGCTGCCGTCACATCCCCAGGCCTCGGTCGCAGTCCAACACTTTTAAATAAGCATGTCGCTCACGTTCGTCTGCCGTCACACCAGCAAAATTAGAGCACTCTTTAATATGAAAAAGCAGACCACTGTATGCACATAAAATGTAAGTTTGACATACAAATAGATGGACACATGCCTCTATATACCACCAGATTTTGTTTTTCTCTTCTCTAGAGAAGCGGTTCCTCACATATGTAAAAAGTGTGACGTACAGGCAGACAAACGGACAGACGAGTTCCCCCCTCCCCCCCAGTTGTGATCTGTTATATTACCCTATGCTAAAGAAGTTTTGTCACAGTTGGACGAGTGTTTCTTTAGATGTTTGCAAATCTGTAAAGTGAAAACTGTATGTCTGGGCAGGAACATGCATCCCTAACAAAAGCTAACAAATCCAAGCACTTGCAGGAAATAAGGCATCTACCTTTAATTTGTTTTGTTTTTACCCGCACGGAAACGGAGAACAGCGCTGACCCGTGGTTCTGTTGGTTTTCTAGGTGCCCTGCTCTGGTTACCAGAACCGGTTACCACTAGACCCACGGATCATGGCCTGTCAGGCGGCTGTGGCCTATAATATCAACCTGCTGCAAAACCAGGGCCGTCTCTCTCCTGGACCCTTCGTCTCTGGACCACTCTCTCCTCACCAGACATACCAGTCATCAATAGATGGCAGTGTGGAACACAGCAAAACAGGTGAGCATATAGGGTGTAATACATGGGATTTTGGCTCACCTTGATGAATATTAATAAAGCATATTTTAACATTTTTACATAATGATTGTAATTGTGCAGGCTTTTTTAGCCATTAAAACCCAATTGCATGGATTAGGTAGGTGCAGAATCTTGACAATCAAGCGTTTACAGTGTGTGCGTGCTTTTGACAATTAAAAAAAAAAAAACTAAACAAAAACATCCTTTTTTTTTATAGGCCACTGATAGTCTAGATCTTATGCAACTTGTCTTCTTAACATGTGCTGTAAGAATGCTTGCAGTATTTCTCCATATTTGTATTTGGAATGGATGAGGATTGCACCTTCTACAAATTCCTCTCACAGCTTTTTGAAACAAGAAACGGAATGTTCTCTCCCACGCTGTGTTGTAAAGTGAAACAAAACACATTTTTGTTCTGGCCTTTCTGTTAAATGATGCTATAAGTTACAGATGTCGGCTTCCATCCTTTTCGAAAGTTTTTAGATGCGATTGTAAAGCCATGGAATTTTGTTAAGTCTTGGAGGCTGTTGGTCTCATCACAGAATGAATGGCCAACAGCCCTGCGAGAGCTCAGCAAACTGTTTCTTAAAGGTGTGTTTATAAGAAACCCTTTTCCTCCCTTTTCATTAGGACAGACCTAAGAAATCGAACAATTTGCGTTTTTTTTTAGAGCTACAAGAATGGTCTGCATTTAAAAAAAATAAAATAAAAATAAATTAAATTAAAAAAAAACAAACTGTAATTTTAAGACCAGAATTATCTACATATTTTGTATCAAGAATACATAACACTGATCAATGCTTGCCATTACAAACTGTGATAATTAAATACAGCAGTCTATACCAGATAAAGTAGTACAGTGGCCCATGAAGACTTCAAGATGTGTATTGTATATTCACCTTTTTTTTTTGTATAAAGGTTTTTTATCTTTTTACACGCTGTTTTAAAATGAAATAATCAGAGGTATATTATTTTAAAGAAAGCTTCTTTGGCAGTATTAAATTGCAGCTATAATTTTGTTCTCATTTTAATTTTATGTAGCAGAGCAATGAGCAATTGAACCCATCATCTCTCTGTATCAGAATAAAGCTTCAGCTACAATGCCAGTGATTGGGAGCTGTAGCAACCCCCAGTAGGATCCAGCTGTCAGTGATTTCCCTTATTCTGCCAATCATGCAGACAGCCCACGTGGTACAGTTCTCTCGCAGTAGCTTCAGAAGTGGGAAAATTTTCATGGTGCTTTTTTTGGAAATTAGTTTCTTAAAAATCAAAGAATTTGGGATCATGGGGGGGGAGGGGTTCCTCTTTCCCCCCCCCCCCCCAAAAAAAAAAAAAAAGGAATTTTTAAAATAAAGTTTTGTAGAATAAGGAAATTGTGTTGTGTTTTTTTTTTGCATTCTTATTTTGTTTTTCATGTCAGGGCGAGAAGAAATGATTCCAGGTTTTGAGACTGTGAAGCTCTGGAAGGAAAACGAAATGAAAGAAAAGGTACGTGGTGTATGGATATCTCCAAACATTATATATTGTATTTTGTTCTTTTTTTTTTAAATAACTGAATTATCTGTTTCCAAAGAATAGATGTATTCTACAGAAGTAAAGAAATATAAATACGTTTGCTTTTCTTTGTCAAATTTTTTTTTAAATCCTTTTCCCCCAAACAGACTTGTCAAAACTCCCTTTGGAAGAATGCTGTCTTTTTAATTGGTTAATTTTCTGGTTTAGGAAGTTTCTTAACAATATAACCTTGCTGAGTTTTGAAACCCCCCCCCAAAAAAAGTAAACCTGACACTGTTATTCTGAAACAATTGAATCATGCTGTTGTAGGATTTATCCGTTAAACTAATGATGTTGCATGCTACTGACCTTCATACAATTAATGCCATTTGGTTTTTGATGTGTTCTGATTATTTAGGAAGGATTAGCATTTCCTACTGCTGACTTTGTTGATGTGCCCAAAAAACATTATTTCCCCCCATTTCAGTTTTTAGCAAATCTGGACTCTCTAGGTGGGGGACCCTTCTGGCTGTCGGAGGGTCAGATGGACAGAAGCTTGACTCCGAAGTTTGGCCACAGCGCCAAGCCATATTTCAACAGCTCCTTCTCCGACGTGAAGTCTCACCACAGCCTCGGTCCGCAGGGTCTCCACAGCCCCAGCAGATTCCCTGGAAACCCCAGCATGGACAGCCTCCCCTACAGCCTGGACAGGACCCCCCTGCCCTTTGCCTCCTCCCCTGAGCCCTGCCGCTCGCCCTTGCTGGGCCGCATGGAGCACATAAGGAGAAGCCCCTCCCCAGCACCCCTGCCACCTCACCTCTCTCCAGGACTGAGCAGCGCCAGGGTCACCGTGCCACAAGGGAGCCCCCAGGCGAACCTGCAGAACGGGACACACAGTAAGATAATGCATGCGATCTGTTTTTGTTTATTTAAATTTATAATGTTGACCCAGGGTTGTTTTTATCTGGTAACTGAGTCCATATACAGACATGCAGTGGATGTAGGATTGGTCATCCAGGTTGCTGACATGTGGTTTTCCTGCTCTGTTGGTAACTTGTTATTGATGCTCAGCAGGTCTTGTTGCATTAAATTGACCATATTTCCTCGTCATCTTTTTGTTTTCTGGCATTTTAGTAAACTCTGCAATGAGGGAGAATGTGCAAAGTTCTGACAAATGCATCTCCAAGTTCAGCCAGTGGATGGAGCAGTGTGGTGACCTGGTCAGTGACCATCCTAATCATAATCACCATCATCATAGTGTTCCTCAGTCTCTGAACATGCACACCCCTCTCATCCAGAACCATGACGTCTTCCGGCTCTCCCAGCAGGATTCAAATCATGTCAACAGCTATCACGGGGATCCCAAGTTACCTGTGCACGAGAGGTACCTTCATTTAAATTATTTTCCCTTATGTTTGTGTTTGTGAGGGGGATAGATGGTGCCCTGTCTTCATTTCACCTGCCTTCAAGTCTGTTTAGCTCTTGCTGGAATCAACCTGCTGCTTAGTGGACAGTAGACCACATCACAAAACCAAAACCACAAAGTCCAGAATGACTGGATTGCTGGGACATTTTCAATATGTCCCTATTTTTATGACAGCCTGGATTAGTTTATTTGCTGACCCACGTTTTTGTTACAGTAATCTAGTGGTCCACCACTAATAAATATTTTGTGTATATGTCCATCTCTACAGGTACATTTAAGTTAAATCGGACATGCAAACTATGACTCCTAAGATTGACGGGGATTCATTGTGATGTTTGTAATCTTAAGTAGCTCTCTCTATAAATTCCAGTACTGGGTAAAAGTTAGAAAAATGCATTTTGGAGGAGTGGCTACTATCTGGGTCTGTTCTGAGAGTCTACACAATGGACACCCATAGAGTCTAAGATAAAGGGTGAGCTTCACTTTAAGAAGGCAATTTTGGCACTAGAAAGATTTTTCTGGACTTTATTTTAAGAGGCACAGCAAACGCAGGTGTGATATATACAGAAAATGTAAATTTAAGTAATGCATTCAAATCTTTTTGTTAGTGATTTTGCGTTAGTTTCACTCGAATGACTAGTACATCAAGAAACCGTGGAGTGAAAGCAGGTGGTTCTACAGATAGGTCAAAAGCATCCTCTAAGAAACTCAAATGAGGCATTCGCTGGGTGTAATTGAAACAAAGACTATCATTACACCCTTTTGAAAACTGTGCTGTTTGAGAATCTGGTTTTGTGGTGCTGGAGAGCACATGCTCCTCTTCCAAATTGCACTCTGGTGGCAGAGCTCTTGATTTAAAACTGGCAGCTGCGAAGGGACAATTCCCACATTCATAGTGTATGCACAGAATAATTTCTTCCATTGTCCAGAGTTGCCTCTCCATGTGGATTGACAAGACGTGCTGTTGAATCAAATTGCTCTTCTGTGCTTATCTCTCCCAGCATTTTGCAGATCAGGCTGGAAATACCCAGGAAATTGCTTAAAAATCTCTAGCAGCCCCTATAGAAGCGTTTCAACATCAAAAGTAGGCCATCACAGTGGTCTGCTTGCACTAAAAGTTTTTACCTAAGCTTTCTGTACAGCTTGAGATGGCCAACCTTATCGCAAGAGTTTAAAAATTTGAAAGTGAGATTAGTCTGTCCAGATTTTGGGGCACTTCATGATGTTAGGAGTCAATCTGCAGTGCCGAGTGCCATTGTGAGGATCGGAAAAAGATTCCCATTGCATTGCAGTTGGAGCCATTCCAGGCTTTACTATGAGCATTATTAAACACAGCTGAGCCTAATTAGATGAACCACAGCAGTCACACGCTTGGGTGTGTATTCCAGCGATTCAACATGCAGAGCGATTCACTGGCTCGTCCACATGAGGGGATTTTGCAAATTAGGTTTTAGCTGTTCTGTTAAATCTATTATTGCACTGCTTTGTGTACAAATTATAAACTTCCCATTGTGTCATTCCTGGCATTCAGCAAAGTGTTTTGTGTTTGTTTGGTTTTCTTCTGACAAGTGAATTTTTTGATGTAGTCTATCCATGATTTTTAAATCGGACGATCACGAAATCTAAAATAAAACAGAATGTAAAGGTACTGTAATGTTTTTGGCAGGTGTTGCATTTTGGTTTTGAGTTTTAATATTCCAGGTCCTGGCTTGGGGTCACTTGACCTCAATTGCCCAGATAAGAACACATCTTCCAGTCCTATAAAATGGCTTCAGTCCATTAATTTGCTTTTTTTTTATGCAGTCCAGGGGGATGCATTGTCAAAGAAACATAATTATGCCAATAATCCTAAGATTGCTCAAACTGCTATGCAATGTGACATGTTCTATCTACTCCTGTAGTGTGTATGCTCTCTCTCTCTCTCTCTCTCTCTCTCTCTCTCTCTCTCTCTCTCTCTCTCTCTCTCTCTCTCTCTCTCTCTTTCTTTATACAAAGCAGTAATTACATCTGGCAGCTCTTCATTAGCATGCAGTTGCAGTGAGCTAGTATTTTAAGAGAGCCTTTTCAGCAGAGGTGGCATAATACTAATAAAACGTATGTAAGTGAAACGTTTATTGCGGATTCTTTGCTGTGAAGCCTGGCTTTTTTAATTAGCACAGAATAAATTCAATCAGTGGTTTGAGGAAGTTGGGAATCTCCCTCTAGGCCCAGCAAAATGGCTCTTTCAGTGGAATAAGCCAAACTGATTAAAGATATTTCTGTCTGACCTCTGTCTGTCATGCAGAGTGTTGGTGTCGGTGTGGACCAGTACAGCACAGAGTTTACTGAATCTGGGCGATCGGGCGAAAGCAAAACAAGGTCACAAAGGACGAGGCCTGAATTAGTTTAGGAGAAGCCAGGCTTGGAAAGTTTTGGCACATCCAGAATTTGTAAATTTTGCCTTACACTTATTTGTTGACAGTAAAAGATCTATGTGAAACATTTAAAACTAATATTTAGTTACAAACAACAATTACAATATACACTGAACAAAAATATAAACACAACATGCAACAATTTCAAAGATTTTACTGAGTTACCGTTCATATAAGGAAATCAGTCAGTTGAAATAAATTCATTAGGCCCTAATCTATGGATTTCACATGACTGGGAATACAGATATGCATCTGTTGGTCACAGATACCTTAAAAAAAAGGTAGGGACGTGGATCAGAAAACCAGTCAGTATCTGGTGTGACCACCATTTGATTCATGCAGCGCGACACATCTCCTTTGCATAGAGTTGATCGGGCTCTTGATTGTGGCCTGTGGAATGTTGTCCCACTCCTCTTCAATGGCTATGTGAAGTTGCTGGATAATGGCGGGAACTGGAACACGCTGTCATACACGTCGATCCAGAGCATCCCAAACATGCTCATTGGGTGACATGTCTGGTGAGTATGCAGGCCATGGAAGAACTGGGACGTTTTCAGCTTCCATGAATTGTGTACAGATCCTTGCGACATGGGGCTGTGCATTATCATGCTGAAACATGAGGTGATGGCGGCGGATGAATGGCACGACAATGGGCCTCAGAATCTCGTCACGGTATCTCTGTGCATTCAAATTGCCATCGATAAAATGCAATTGTGTTCGTTGTCAGTAGCTTATGCCTGCCCATACCATAACCCCACCGCCACCGTGAGACACTCTGGTCACAACGTTGACATCAGCAAACCGCTCTCCCACACGACGCCATACACGCTGTCTGCCATCTGCCCGGTACAGTTGAAACCGGGATTCATCCATGAAGAGCACACTTCTCCAGCTTGCCAGTGGCCATCAAAGGTGAGCATTTTCCCACTGAAGTTGGTTATGGCACCGAACTGCAGTCAGGTCAAGACCCTGGTGAGGACGACGATCACGCAGATGAGCTTCCCTGAGACGGTTTCTGACAGTTTGTGCAGAAATTCTTCGGTTGTACATACCCACAGTTTCATCAGCTGTCCGGGTGGCTGGTCTCAGATGGTCCTGCAGGTGAAGAAGCCGGATGTGGAGGTCCTGGGCTGGCGTGGTTACACGTGGTCTGCGGTTGTGAGGCCGGTTGGACGTACTGCCAAATTCTCTAAAACGAAGTTGGAGGCGGCTTATGGTAGAGAAATGAACATTCAATTTTCTGGCAACAGCTCTGGTGGACATTCCTGCAGTCAGCATGCCAATTGCATGCTCCCTCAAAACTTGGGACATATGTGGCATTGTGTTGTGTGACAAAACTGCACATTTTAGAGTGGCCTTTTATTGTCCCCAGCACAAGGTGCACCTGTGTAATGATCATGCTGTTTAATCAGCTTCCTGATATGCCACACCTGTCAGGTGGATGGATTATCTTGGCAAAGGAGAAATGCTCACTAACAGGGATGTAAACAAATTTGTGCACAAAATTTGAGAGAAATAAGCTTTTTGTGTGTGTGGAAAATTTCTGGGATTTTTTATTTCAGCTCATGAAACATGGGACCAACACTTTACATGTTGCGTTTATATTTTTGTTCAGTGTAGGTATCCACATTGGGTGGTGTTCAGTAAATGGTGCAGTATGTTAGAACTATAGTAAATTCTGGTCAATCTTTTTTAATACACTGTTAAGGACAAGAGATGGTCTCAAAGACAATTACTTGTGTAGTTTAAATTTGTATATGTTTTGTAATTTGCATTGTATGTATTTTGCAGTTAGTATATAATTACAGTGTACATTTGATTGAACACTGTATGAGATTCTAGTTTTCCCCTGACTCTTCTTGTGTGGATAGGTTTATGGTGCTATCATGTTTCAAAAGCTCTTTCCCTCTCCTTTCAGTTTTGAACAGCATGCTCCTTGGAATGACCCCAGAACCACGTCACAATCTACAGAGACCTCCCCCAAGGCCAAGTTGTTCCCGTACTGCTCCTCATCGACCCGGTCCCTGTCTCCGCTCCCCTCTCCAATGTGCTACGAGCAGAGCCTCAAGCGCATCTCCCACTTCGGCAAGCTCGAACACGGGTCATCCCCGTACACACCGGATCACAAGCAGAAACTCTTTCACTTCCCCAGCTACCCGCTGCCCGAATTTGGTTCAACTATCCACCCCAGCTCTCCCCGCCTCCCCTCCGCCTCCGTGTCCTCTGTCTCTCCAGTCTCCCCACGTGTGCTGCTGCAGCTGCCCCCGAACGCTCACAATGTGGTCACACCCATCAAAGCCGGCCTGGGATCAACACAGCACAGTGACCCACACTGCCATCATGAGAGAGACTTCTACGCCAGCCCAAAGCAGTTTCAGAGGGAATCGGAGGTAATGCATTGCTCATTTTAAAGTGTTATTTCAACTTGTGTTTAATCCCCAGGCAGGGTGGAGGTCAGTCAGGGGCGCTGGTGCTGGTGGTTTGGCAGCACCCCCTTGGCTTTGCATGGCTTCCATCATATACAGAGGTTACAGTTTTGTTCAATGGCTTTCAGCACCCCCACTTTTAAAAATTGTTCCAGTGCGACTGGGGTCAGTTTCTGTTTTTTCATTTCCAATTCTTCCAATTCATTCCTTCAATCCTTTGAAGGAATTGAAATTGGAATTGATATTGATAATTTAGAGACATAGTATTGCTGCGATGGCTTTCATTATTACATCAATTTAATTGATTCACAATGACTTCAATGTAAGTCAAATTATGTAAAAAATTATGTTAGTCATATATATGGGATCCATAGGAGTTATTATTATGGAGAAAGGTTGAAAAATGGTGGATGCTGTTTCCAGAACAAACTTCCATGCTCTTAATCAACATAGCACCATAGAGAGAAATCTTGTACACCCAAAGCCTTCTGGGGCTCCCCAAGCATACACCACAGTAATTGTGCAGAAATGCTACAGACCTAATCGTGGAGTTACTTGTCACCTTCCCAGCAAAGTAGGACTTTAGTAATATGCATTTGAGCCTCAAACAGCCAACTTCATCGCAAACAAAACACCCTAACTACGCTTACTCAGAAGTGGTCTTTTTGTCAAGAGACCATCTGTAAGTTAAGTATAATTTCACAGTGTCTCTAACAAGAAATCAGCCTTTTTTTTAATTTGATTTTTTTTGTTTTGTTTTTGTTACTTTTAGCACCTGATGCAGCATGTGGCATGAGAATCTCTCTGTGTATTGCTACAGTACTTCCTAGTTGGGTAAACTCAGAAAAGAGTTATTGAGTCTATCCTGTTTACTTAAGCACATTATAACTAACAAGGCTGTCCTGTTAGTTTCAAGAATAATTTATGGCATATGGTGTAGAAAGACAGTCCAGGCTTTTCAGTGATGAGCCAGCTGACAAAATTTGAATATTGAGCTTAAGATTTAAATTGGTTCTTTAATTAGGGATAGGGCTCTCGATTCAACAAGCAACGGCTCAAAGAGAACGTTTCGAAAGAATGTAGTAATTTAACATCAGCCCATCTTTTTGCACCAGGTACATAGTGTGACCTGTCTTTCTGCACCTATGCCAAATGCATTTATATATTTTAGTTTTATGTCTGGCAAGGACAGCTGCTGATTAGCAACATATTAATATCCAGCTCCTAATTAGTATTCCTAATACTCGAGTTTGTGGGTTGTGCTCTTGTAGCGATGCTGTGAGGCATGGGATCCCAGCTGTGCAGGGCAGTGTGAGCTCTCTGGAACCTCGTGCACAAAGTGGTGTCAGCTGTGGTGTATGACCTGGGGTGCAGTGTGCAGATGTGAAGGGGTCTGCGCAGAGCCCAACAGGACACTGCAAGCCCTCATGCTTCTCTGCTGCACAGCTGAGGATCGCCAAACACACACTGAACTGAACACCTGCCACCTTAATTCTGACATTAATCAGTTTAATACCAAAATGTGTGTGTGTGTGAAGGGGGGGGGGTGTTATAGAATGCAACGTCCAGGTGATTACTAACCAGTTTTCATACCTTAACCCCCTCCTACTAAAAAGAGCATAATTGGAATAGTCAGCTGTATATCATTTCATTTTAATATGACTTTATCGTCATCCTAAGTATCTGTTTTGGATTTTGCAGATTTTAAATGTTTGCTGTAAAAGTTCCAGAATTTGCTCAAGTGTATAATGTTGTTTTTTGTTTGGTGTACTGTATATGTTATTGAAATTATGGCAAAGCTCTCACATTTTCATGGAGTCCCCAGCCACGTCTTAATTCATTGTGTCGATTTACAGGTGCTACAGACGCATTGCATTTCTCCTGTACAGATTGAATTTCCAGCTTCACCTCATCAGTCTTGGTGTCTGCCTGAGAGCAGGGATGGTGTTGATTGAGTATATGCAGCTTCTTGTACTGAAGACAAATAACCTCAATCACTTCATGTTCAAGAGGAACCATTAAGAAAATAATAATTTACCTTGATTTACTGTGTTTGCTTCTTGGATCCGCCCACAGTTTAATTAGAGTAAACAAGCAGTTAGCCTGTTATTGGGCATCTTGCAAGACTCAGTATACCCCTTTTTATTTTTCCACCTGTTTAATTGTATAACAAAAACTTTTACTCTTTCATTAGAAACAAAAACATCCCTTTTATTTTAGCCCTGGTCTCTACCAGTTGTAATCTGAATACACATTTTTTGTCATTTTCAAATGACTAAATGAATCATTTGTTGTTGTTTTGTTTGGGGTTTTTTTAAAGATTGGTTTTGGACACACAACAACCCCTATATTATGTTGCGTGCGTGTTGTGTCTGACTTCCTTTCCATCGTACTGATCCCAGAGAAGCCATTGCAGTATATCATCCTTTTACTCACAGAAGTGCCCTTTACATTGCGTTCTAACAGAATCTCCAATGATATGCCCCAAGGCTAGACCATCTGCAGTTCTTAGAATCACTGGAAACACATGATGAAGAAGTAGTATTGCTTTCAGGTGATGCCTCCCACGCAATGGCTGATTGCTCCAAAGAATGTTTTAATTGTCGTAATGTCCTATAGCTGTGGCGTTTCCATTTTAAACCTTGCTAGATGGCACACTGTTTCTTGCCAGCTGTACATGTCCATGAATGCACAATTTGAAAAGCTCCTGAGCCCTGATGCTGGCCTGTGGTACAAGTACAAAAGGTATAAAGCATCAGTTGGGGTGTTCCTCATTTATTTTATTAGGTCTCACATTTTTTTTTCAGTATACAGCTATATATATATATATACACACACACACACACACACACACACACACACACACCTTGGATTGGATTTTTGTCAGTTTTTTCATTATGTAATTCAATATTGTAACTTAACATTATTCAGCAGGTTTCATCTGACCTTTTTATGAAGCAAAATTAGTTAGTTCTATAGGATGATGCAAAACTTTTGGCCATAGCTGTCTTCACATTACCCACAGTCAAATAAATCTCAAGGTTGTCTTTATTGCAAGGTTTGGCAGCAGACTTCAAAAGAAAACCTGCAAGAAAAACTGCCCTCCACTCTCCAAATGGCTCTTCTGTTGTGCTCCTCCTCGAGGTTCTTGTGTCTGTAACTATTGGACCTGCAACTCTTCTCCTGCTGGAGTCACAACCTGCTGGCATAGAGCGTTCTAGTTTTTGTTTCTGCCTAAGGTCACCTGTCTCTTCAAATTTAACCTCACAGGTGACGGTAGGCCCTTAACATTCTTGGTTCTTGTATCTTGTCTTGTATTCTTTTATAACTGAAAGGATAAAATATACCTTCAAACACCTACATTACCTACATTATAAACATCTGCACATTCTCCAGCCACTTTGGCAGATAAATATTCTGCTAAAGTTATCCAGTTTACATGGAGTTATGTGTGTGTAAATTATGCTAAAGAGTAAGAGGCCGGGTTCTGCAAAATCTAGCGTTGCACATCCCCACGTGTTGCAAAAACTGCTTAAGTAATGCATGTGTAATTTTTGTTTTCATTGTTAACATCCTGACAACTTTTTACACTTGAAATTTTAAAATCTGTTTCAAAGCTGTTTTCAAAATGGCTGCTCAAGTGCACTGGGGTTTGAGTTCTGTTCTGTAAGGAAGAGCGATTTGAAAAAATAAAAAAAAAAAAAAGTAACAAGTGCTCTGGCTTTTCTGTGCCATGCCACATCATGGATCGTTATTGATGTGTTACCTGTTTGACAATAATTGTCAGGGTGTTAACAATGAAAACCAAAATTACAACTGCTTTATTTAAACAGTTGTAGAAACACGTCGGGACGTGCCACTTCATATTTTTCGGAACCCTGACATTTACTGTTAAGAATTAATTGACAACTAATGGCTTGTTTGCAAAAATTTGTAACGATTCTGTCATCAGCAATAATCATTCCCTTAATCAGAGTAGTGTTTATACTTTTTATATCATAACCCTGACCAGTCTTGTTCTAGTCTGATAATGCAGATAACTGCATTGCATGTGCACTCTGGAAAACCTTAGCAACATCTATTATTAACATCTAATATAATGGGGCTTGACCTTTACAGATCCTGTTGCATAGTAACCCTGTGGTTTGGCTTCCTTTTATTTTGCCAGCATGTTTCAATGAGTCTGTATCATTAAGCGCATATATGGGGGCTGCTCATACTAATACTTTCTGTCTCCACAAATAGAGGTTATATTTACAGAACATTAATACAACATGTTTAGCTGTGTAATATGATAGAGCTGTTCTATCCTGTAGCTGAGCTCACACTGGGAAAAATGATTCCTCTTATAGTAGTACACACTAGACACAATGTTGTACTATTAAACTACTATGAAACAGAAACATGTTCTTTTTGTTCTATGCGTGGGGATGACATCTGTACGCAGAATAAGATTGGAATTTTGATGAATCCATAACAGTGACTTTATGAATCAAATTTAAACACAGTGAGAAATAAACGAAATGGCTTTGTGATAATGTCTGTTTGCGTCTTCAGAGCAGGGACTGAGATCTATATCGAGCATTCACAGAAGCATCATCCAAGAGGCTGTTTTTGTCCACAAACAAACCAATCTTATTGCTGGATCTGATTCAACCTTGCTCTTTATCAGGAATCCCATGTTGTGGCTCTCTTCTGTTTACATGTTTTGAATAATCTCTAAGCGTGCTTTTATTCCGTGCTATACCCTGCCCTCTCTATCTACTACTCTTGAAGTAGTTCTAATGCCAGTGGCCCAGTCATTATCTGTTTATACCAGTTGACTCTTCAGTTTCCTCTGCCTCTTATCTCTCTCCATAGCAATCCATATGAAATTATTTTGATGCTTGTGAATAGCTGTTTGCAATGTAAAGTGTACCAGAGGTTGCCTATTTAAATGCAATCGTGGACTGCAGCTTCTTGTAAATTAAAATGTGTTAATACTGCTTGAACTGCAGTATGGAATTTGGACAATGTTGATGAAGAAAGGTTGCGGGAGGAACCACTAGACTTGCAAAGAACAGAGAGGAGATGGCAGAGCAAAAGCAGCAAAGACCGAAATAGGAAAACTCCTATCAGTATAACGAGTTTCTTGCAGACAAAGGTAGAAGTAAGCAGGGCAGATGAAGAATAAAGAACTCAACTGAGACCACAAGCAAAATCTGCCAAACCACCATCAGTAGAAATCCTAACTGACGGTGCAAGTTCATGTCATCTCTTCTCTTATTATGAAATTCTTGAGTTAACAGAATATAAAGTCTTGGACCCATCCTGAGCAGTTCTAGGACCCAGTCCAAACCAGAACCTATTTTCAGAAACTGTAAAAAGGGTTGGACTTAATTACGTGCGATGATGGCTTAGCAGTAGGGGTCATTTCGGATTTGACCTGAATTTTCAACTACTTGGTGTTTTTTGACAGATTGACGTCCGGACAATGGGCCGGCCGCTGTACCAGCGAGGCGCTCCATCTACCTTGCAGGAGTCTCCCTCTTCCCAGGTCAGCCAGGAGCCCAGCCCCTTCTGTAGCCCGGACCTGCTCTCACCCGCCTCCACGGGGGGCCAGCGGGCTGTGGAAGAGGCCGAGGACAGTGCATTCAGCCCCACTGAGAGCGGCGAAGGCCAGGCAGCTCTGCATACTCAGGACTGTGCAGAGTACAACAGGCATTACACACCCTCCAGCCAACAAGGTACTGCAGGCTTGAGCTGCTGCTTCTGATCTGGTTTACCCCGTTTAAGTGCACAGTGTAACATGGAATATTACAAAACAGCAATTTTAACTTTAAGTTGCGGGTGTGTGTTACTATAGTTCAGGTTTGACAAAGAATTGCCAGAGCCTGCTTGAAATAGCATTCACTCAAGTGTCAGCCAGTTACTCACTGGGTGAGTCATCGAAGCCTTTTAAACAAAACGGAACAGAACATCTCAAAACGTGCGGTGCCTTTTTGCCCGAGTTCGTGCTATGTTTTCATTATTTTTCTTTTCTTTTTATAATTATTTGCAGCAGGTCAGCCTAATGACCTAGCTTAGATGTGTATCGTGGCAGTGTATGTGGTCAAAACATGTACAATCTAGGTGGTTGTCAACAGTATTGAGAAATCCAGTTGATTTTAAAAAGGATGAAAATTGTGACCTTTTCCTCAGTATTGGTTTACAGCTACAATGTAAGAGTGAAGAAATGTCTCGCTTTAGCAAAACGGAATGCTTTACTTGACATTAGACACGCTGTGGCTGACCTTAACAGGTCATAATTTGAAAACGGAATCGTTCGTATTGCTCCGAAGTCTGTTAAACCAGTGCTCTATAAATAAGCAAATGGGATTTTTAATTTGCATGCTTTAGAAAAATGCCTAAGGTCACAAGTGTGCTCTTCCAGGAGACTAATTAAAAAAAAAAAAAATAATAATAATAATAATTCAAACATCTTGGTATTCCTGAATACAAACATAAAAGAAGTAATTAGAAGTATGGCATACTTGTATTCCGTAACTCTGTAATAACCCGTTGAATAAATGCACAGACAGCTATAGAAGTTTTACTCCCACATTGCAGAGTAATGATATTAAAGTTTGGTTTCTACGGCTGCAGTGGGTGTGTGCGTTGGTTGGGTTATAGCTCAGTTTCTGTACTATGAAAGTACAGGCAGTGACAGGTATTCTACAGCAGTACTGCATTTTGAGTTCTCTCTAGCATAGCGTTTTGGTTCTGTAAAGGTTTTCCAGGTTTTTGGGAGCCCTCTAAGAAAAACTCTCCCTCCTCTCCCTCAGCGCACCCTGACTGCCTGGAAGGCAATGAGCAGTCATACCTAGAAGAAAACAAGATGGCTGCCTCTTATGCCAGTGTTCTCCGGGCCCCGCCCCCGTCCAGCCCTGGCCCCTCCCCCGAACTGCCAAAGAAGGCAAACGACCCTCTGACCCTCCTGCAGGACCTGAGCAAGCGCTCTGGCCACAATGACAGCGGCTTCTACTCATACTTCCAGTGAAACCTCTTTTATGTATTTATTTATTTATTTTTTTCTTAATAATGCACTTTGTGTTTTTGTTTTTTTTTTGGGGGAAAAATACTTACTAGATTTGTTTGTGTTTGTTTGATATATTATCATATATATATATATATATATATATATATATATATATATATATATATATATATATATATATATATATATTTTTTTAGATTTACTTTTTTGATGCATGGTAAAAGCTTTATTGTATTTTTTCTTTTTTTTATGGGGGATGGAAGGGTTAATCCATGTTTCAAAAAAATAGTTACATTTGCTGGAAAAGAGGGATGTTTTGAAGTTCGATTCTTGAGAGTATAGCCTTTCAGCAGAGCCACCAACATGCCCGCTTACCAGAGCTGCTTCAGCTTTTCCTATGGTATCATAATCTGGTACAGTGTGCTTAGACTAGAGTGTTGTGATCAAAACAATGAATTGAGATCAGTTACTATAATTTTTAGTATTCTCTTTTTTTGCATTGTAATATGCTGAATAGTGTTGAGTTACTTCTTCCATATAAGTGGAATTTATGTATTTAGCTTTACAGAATTCCAATATTTATATAACGGTATTTTTGAAGACACTTTGCTGCTATTATATCTTTTTATTTTCTTCCATAACGCACTTTGAGTTAAATCTGTCATTTTTCCATAAATAAATTCAGTATCATGTGTAAGCACTTTATATTCATTCGAATGCTATCCTCTGTTGTGGTAAACCTTTTTGTTTTTCTTTGGACATGTGTATGTATTTGAAATCTTTTGATGTTTAAATGTTTTGACTTTTTTGCACACAAAAGGGATTGTTTTGGGCATATTGATCTTTTATTTTGGCTACAGTATAAGTTATTTTTGTTATTTAATGGATACTTTAAAGGAAAACAAATAAGTAAATATTTTGGTGAACAGAACTTGTGTCTGCGTGTTTCTTGTGCAGAAAAATTTGCATAGTTTTCTGTCCAAGCCCCTTGACGCTATGTAAAATGCATTTTGTTAATAGATGATATTTCAAGATTGATGCACTTTATTGGCTTAGTTTAGTGCTAGGATATCCAGGTTAATCGATTATCCAGGTGAAATTGAATTTTACTGGACCTGACTGTTAATTTTACATCCATTCTAGATTTGGTGGATTACCTACTAACATGCTGATGACGCTATATTGCTTATGAATGGGGTTGTACACAGTGTATGTGTGGACTCTCCTGTGCAGTTAGTCAGATGGAGATGAGGCGGTAAAGGAGTTCAGAACCATTACCTGACCCGATTCTGCTGCTCAACACCTGAAACAGCTGCACACGTATTCAACACACCTGGGAAAGTCGTGGTTCATAGCTGTCAAGTCTTTAAATTGGGTGTGAGTGTCCCAGAACCCTGAGATTGTTACAGTTACCATACTAACTACTCAAGTGTGTTGATGGAAGAAGAAAGACCAAGAGTTAGAGAGGGATGCAAGTCATGCTACTAACACCTGTAGAATGTTGTATGTGAGAGTGTACTTTGTTTTATACCAGTTTTGTTTGGGGCACAGTGTCACCTCCATATGTTGTCATTTTCCTTGCAAGATATGCCTTGAGTAGCGCAGAGCAGAATCTGTGACCAATTCTGATAAAAAAAACCAAAAAACAAAACAAAAAGCAAAAACCTTTTTATCAGGATCACAGGATCCATGCAGAAGCCAGCACGTAGAAGTGGATCTGAAAAGATCTTTGTTGATCAGCGTCTACACTTTTTAAATCACATTCAAATCAATTAAGAAAGAGACAGATTTTATTTAACCATCAATATTTGTTTTTATTTATTTACAGATCTATTTCACATGTTAGGAATTTTTCAAAACTGACCTGTGCTTTTGTTCCTACTGTATTTAAGAAATTAGACTTGCTGACCCTTTTTCTCGGCTTTATAATTTTGGTACCAATTTCACTTCTCAGTTGATCTCATGAAATTGATCTTGTTTCTACACGTATTATAGAGTTTATTATACTGTTTGCACGCCTGTGTTCCAGAGCTTTCAAAATTACAAAACAATAGATGCAAATAAAAGGCTCCATAGTGATCAGGGAGGAGTGTACTTGGTACCAAAGCTAGTATTTGCTTTAAAAAGATTAAAATAAATAAGCAAGCAATTTCTTCTTTAAGATTTACCCAAATTACAAACATACACATCCAACACACTGTATCTAAAATAGTACTGCATTTTAAGCCATTAATAAATCATATTTGTATATGTTTGTATTTGGAAGTTCTACTTTGCCCAAATCTGGAACAAGACTTTAAGTTATTGTCTCTCGAATGTCAGATTTGTAGGATGCCGAAATTTAAAAAAAAAAAAAGAGAGATATTCTTTTTATTCCTGTTGTGTATAAATTCTAAATGAACATGATCACCATTGGAACAGGCAGCATGTGATTTCCTATGAAATGATGTAAACATAAATCGATGATACATTCCGTTCTTATTTACACTGCAGTATACCCTTAACCTAAATATTTCCTCATTAACTATAATTAATAATACAACATATGTTAGGTGTTTACGTAATGAATGTTTTTCAATAGGATTTATTTATTTTAATTACTCGTCCATCAAATCAACAGTACGAAGGTCTCTCGAAATCGGGACTTGAAGGATGTGTTGCAGTAAGAATACCTCTGTTAAGAAAGGAGAACAAGACTAAAAGACTAAAATATGCACAAGAATAATGAAATTGGACTGTGGAACAATGGTCAAAGGTGCTTTTGACTGTTGATGGTTTTACAACGACACATGAGCCTGTTCTGTTGTCAATTCAACGCTTGTCGTCTTTCTATTCCTTAAGGATATTATCTTCAAGTTTTGCTCATCCTTGTTAGACAGCTTTTTGAGTCTTCCAGTCCTGGGTTTGTCATTACAGATGAATTTTCTCTTAATTGTTGAATATGCTTCGGATACCACACCTTGAAAATCTAGTGATGTGAGCTATTTCACTCAATGTTTTTCATACTCTATGCAAGTCAAGGTTGTTGTAATAGTAGAAAACACTAGTGGAGGCTTTGAGGAAATTGTTGATGCTCATAATGCATCAGACTAGAAAAATGACTTTTGCAAAGCATTGTGTGTGTGTGTGTGTGTGTGTGTGTGTGTGTATATATATATATATATATATATATATATATATATATATATATATATATATATATATATATATATATATATAATATGCTACAAGCTAGTTATCGAACCACACAGCCTGTCGGTTGAAGTAGGCCCTAATTGTTTATTGTGAAATTAAATTAAAACACTGCTGGCTTAAGGAATTTATGAAATTCATTGGTTTCATAATTGTTGTATGTGATGTGCCTGAAAGATCTGCAAATATAAATAAAAAATGTATTATATAAAAAAAGAAAAACAAAAAAACAGTAACCATATTTACTAAAATGATAGCAGAGAATCATTTCCAGCACATGTACGTTATCATCTCTATTGTGAATCACAGGTGAACAGTCACCTCACAGTAAATATTACGTATTTACCAACAACAGGGTATGTTAGAGGTGTAAAGAGTAAAAGAAAGAAGTAGACAAAAGCTACCCACATGCTAAGCCTGTTAAACATAACTAAAACAAAGTTGCTTGTTGCGCATTTCATGTGCTGACACCCAGGCAACCATCGCATTACCTCCCAATAAACCTCAGGAGAATTCTGTATGTGTATGGTGGAGGAAAAAAAGAGAAGCAAAAGGAAGCACCTAACCATTTATAATGTTTTTATCAAGAAGTTCCCAACCGGCAAATTGCATGACGGCAGGCAAGCCAACCATGTGTCCTCTGTGACTCTGTGTCCTGATGTTGTCTTTACTCTTGTCCTGTTTTACACTGGTGTGGTTCTCCTGTTGGCTGATTCTTTGAAATCCTTAGGGATGGAGTTGTGCACTTGTAAGAAGTCTCTCTCTGAGTTTAGGAGAGTCCCCATCGTGGCCTTGGAGGAGTCCCGGGACAGGGTGTACAAGGATATATCCGTGGAGAGGGGTGTGGTGAAGACTTTGCTGACTGGGGAGGCGTCCCGGGACCGTGGCTCGGTGGATCGTGAGCTTGACCTCCGACGGAAGCGGTACCGGTAGCTGGGGATCCGACTGAAGGCCGACTTCTTGAAGATCTCAGGGCGGGACTTGGCCCGCATCTGCCGGTGTTTCTCAATGTACATGTGCACGGCTATGACCCCTACCATCTCTGCGATGATGAACGAGAGGGCCCCGAAGTAAAACGACCAGCCGTAGGAGTAGCTCTTCTTTGAGTCACTCTTCCCAGGATCTCCAGCATTTGCAGATATGTATACTATAATTCCTATTATATTACTTAAGCCTGGAATGGGAAATAAAACCAGATAATTAGCCTCTGTAATATGGTGCTAAATGTTGAGGGGCGGAATGATCCAGGCTTCATTTACAAGTCATACATATTCAATTAGGCAAATCTTTTGTTACAATTATTTAATGAGCCAATATCCATATTACAAATATTGCATCAGGGATACTGTTGACTGGCAGCAAGAGTGTGTTTGTGTGTGTTGCTTTTCTAAAGCCAGAATTCAAGAAGAAAGGAAAACATAGTTTAAACAATCTGTGCAAGTGTTTTTGAAATAACTGCTTTGATTGCAGGATACAGCAAGAGCAATAATATACTGCAACTACTCCATCCTGCAACAAAGCTGTTGCTTTCACAGCTTTACACAGTTTTAATTTTTCTCAGAAAATGGGACTTTGCTTCATGATATGGTCTATTAACTCTTCCTCTTAAAAACATTTTTCTCAAATAAACTTGTTGTAGCTTGTTAATAGTGTTTTTGAATAGAAATGTAAAACCTTTCTTTGGCAAATCCAGTTTTCACTTGAATCATAGAATGAATCAACTAGAAAACCATTTTAAGTGCATATTGCTGCCTTTTATTGATGGCTGTCCCCAACAGATGTACATGCAGTATATCAACCATATTCCGCAGATTGCTAATGTACCTTAATGAGAAAACACAGGTAGAAGACATTCATTGTGGAGCATTTCTGAAGAAAAAGATCATTTCATTTAGTTTCCTTTCTCTTCTGAAATGTACCCCATTCTTCTTTATCAAATAAAAAATGGCAGCCAATGACAAAACTGAACAAAAATGTAAAAATTGGGTCCTCTTTTCTAAGGTGCTGGAATGATTGAGAAATGGATGTATGATCACACACCTGTTTAACATTTCCCTGTAATAAAACATGTATGTTATCCTGCTTGTCCCTTAAGCTGGATATATAATGTTTAAATGGAAACTTACCTGCAGATACAAAAAATATGCCAGCACTGAGTATGACGTTGTGCCGACTCTTGTAGAATTCACTAGCAGCAACACAAAGGCCCCCCAAAAACAACAGCCCTACACTGAGGATTGGGAAGATACTGGAGGCACGCACAGCTCCTGCATCGTAAAATAAAAAATATCAGTGTTAAATAGCTTGAAGGATAAAGCAGAGTTAGAGCTCTAGAACCAGCCCTAGGAATCGTACAATTTTGGTGTTAACTTGAAATATCACAGATGTAGATCTGTTATAAAATCTCACCAAAATTTGTTGTGCATATGGCTTCCTCTACATCTGTTAATTTGTTGCGCTTCTATAAATAACTTTATATATATATATATATATATATATATATATATATAGATATATAGATATATATATAGATAGATAGATAGATAGATAGATAGATAGAGGGTAACATAGCTCTACAATATATACTATAATGGCACTAGTTCTGTGAATTGGTAGACTGGTAGTAGTATATTGGTAGTAACTTAACAACACTAAGCTGTACATTGTGATGACAGTGAATTAGACCATGGTCAGGCAAGCACCGTCATTAATTTCATTAATCTAAAACACACATATGTTGGTCATTTGTGTAGGTGACAGGAATGCATATTAGCTGTAGGCATTCTTTGTCTGATCATTATCTATTCATGTGTAACTTTATGCTACACGTATCGCTTCAAATTACATTTCAACCAGATTCAAAAGTTGTAATCTGCATCCAAATTGTACTTCAGGTTTATGCAGTAAACATAACTCAAAATTGCAATTTTCATTTTAAATATTGCATGTACTTTATCATCCAAAAGAAAGCAGAGGATTTGGTCCTTGCAAATGTTTGAAACTTGAGTCCCATGCATGTGGAATTGGTATTATTAAATCAGGGACAGGGACTCGGTCTCCACCTTCCTCATCAAACTCCTATTGGAATTAATTTTCTCTCACTACTGTGTTTTCAAATGAGTGTGTATTTATTTATTTTATTCATTATATTTATCCCATGTATATGAGCTCTTTTGTATATAATTCCTTGTGGGTTTTTTTTGTTTGTTTTGGTAGCTTTTTGGAAAATAAAATAAAAAACAGTTGATCACAAAAAGAAAAAAAATTAAGAAGCTGCGCTCATGGTCTAGAGGCCTGAGTTCACATCTAGCTGATGTCACAAGAAAAACGATTTGGGGGTCCTAACCAAATTGGGCAGTCCATGTCACCACAAAGCCACCACATTGCGAAGCACAACTGGCAACGAGCATGCTCCCTCCGGACCAGGCCTGATGGAATGTGGCGCAGAATAAAAGGCTAATATTGGCCTTACTGGAGGGCTACAAAGCAAAACATAAGAAAGATCTCCAGAACAAAGGTTATCATCATTAAGGTCAGACAGCTGAGCTTCAGGCAGCTCAACCGTGTTCTGAGGAAGCCCCCTGACAGCATCTCAAGTGTTGTCCTGAGGGGAAGCCGAAGGAGAACACCATGATATCTGGGGAGAAGCCTGCCAAAGCGCTGTGGACAAGCTGAGGTGGTGATCATTTGTGGACACCTTATTGTCCCTCGTGGGACAAAAAGGATTAAGGTAGGCATTGGCCTTCAAATCAAACTCTTCCTCTACTATTGTAAATGTTATATTATGATAGACATAAGCTGTACCATAATTCCTAGAGTATACTGCGCAAGTTGTAAATAACACATATGACAAAGAAACCAGGTGATTACATTCCTTGTGTAACATGCACCTTAGTCTAGTACCCAAGCTAAAATATAGTATATTATTTATAACATACCCCATATAAACCACACAAATTCTAATCTTTAAATGTTTTACAAAATAACAGCCTTGCTTTATGTACTTGGTCATTACATGTGTTCACCAGTGAAGTTTTCAGATTATAAGACTGCCTTGAAGGTTATTTGAGAAGACTGTTGTAAGAAAATGTCTTCCACATCGATGTAGGCAAAAGCCATTCAATTTATAATGGGGCTGCACAATGTTTCATCACAGTGTTATCTCCAATGTGGGAGATCCCCGCTCCGTCTTCACAGTAGGAATGCACATGCAGTTCTTAGGAAGCCTCGGGCATGACAAGCGCCTTCCGATCTGTTTGCAGCACCTGAGCGGCAGGCAGCAGGCTGCGTGATTAATGCAACACAACCTGAATATGTTTCCTTTCCTTTTCTCCATCTTAGGGAGAAGAGAAGCACTTAATTCGTCCTCTCGTCCTGTGGGGCCCCTGTCTGATATTATTGAGATCCTCAACACGACCCATTTGTAAGATGGCAGCACACCCGCCCGCAATGCAAATAGATTCCTGTTCACCTCCACGTGACGCAAGATCCCCGCACCACAAAGCACTGGAGACGGCTCCTTCAATAATTAAAACGGCTCTTGAAGAGCAAGACTTTGACCGTGACTCTATTCCACGTGTATCTGGAGGCAAGTTTGTCTTTTGTTTAGAGCAGAGCACAGAGAGACAGAGAAAGGTGTGGGCTCTAATCTCACTTTAGTTACACTGTGAAACCTGAAGGCAGCCAGTCAAACACAGAAACGCCTTTTCTGCATTAGAAGCATTTTGTTTTGGATCGGTGTGCCTTTTGCATAGTTTGTACATGGTTCAGACCCAACCTGCGTAGCTAATGAGCAGTTCCCTAATACATGTGTAACAGGCTCCCAGGCCTACACACTCTCTATGGGAGCACAGTACAAACTAGCCTGGCTCAATTGAATGAGCTGTAGAGCTTTTCATCTGTGCTGCAAACATAATGTAACACCTGCGACCCAAATAACCAAATGTCACAGATAGCTATGCTTTAATGGAAGCAGCCTGTTTTAAAATCTTCAGAAAGATAGCTGAAAATGAATTCTTCAAAAGGTAATAGTTTTGTGTGTATGAATTCAGAGGTTCCTGCTTGCTGCGTGAATCCTGCAGTTTTCTACTCTTGCTTATTAGATTTCTTCTTGTTGCTCTCAACTTGGTATAAAAAAGATTAAATTTGCAGTATTTGATTTGTACAGAACCTTATGGTTAGCACTTGTGTGGTCCAAGCATGACAGGAAACAAATACAGCCATCAAAATAATGTCCCTTCTCCTCCTGATAGATTAGATAGGTGAATGTTGTTTAGTAACAACACTAGTCATTGTTAATAAGGATTTCCCTGGGTGCTTATAATGTGCTTATTGTTAAGCAGTTGCTTTATTCGATTATGTTTAGTGGGTTGTTTTAAGCTCAAATACTATTAATGTTATGCATGCTGAATCATCAGCTGGTGGTGCTCTCTTTTAATTTGAATAACACCAACACACAATCATTCAACATAATTTTTTCTTTATCTAGTGAATGTTCTGCTAAAAACACAACTAGTTACTATGTAATGCATCATTTACCAAACATGCTGAAGACAATTTGTTACTTGTACTTGCATACAGTCATGAATTCAACCAGCACATCTTATATTATGTTTGACTTTCAAACCTCCTTTTATTTGGGCACCATTTAGCATTAACTGATTTGTTTCAGCCATTTAAATCACTACTAATGACATTAATATTCATGCCCTCCAATTCTGAGTTTACTCGTCTATGTTATAGGGTAAGGGATTGGAAGAATTGTTTGAGAATTAGTCAGGCTATGGATTGGAATTTAGCCAGCCCAGAATTCAAACATATAGAGGTATCTGGCCAGGGTTAAGGTATATGCTGTTCTTTGAAGGGGTTCCAATAGAGGACAAGGTATTGGTTTAGAAAGGAATATGTACGTCGTAATGAATCTCCTTCTAGCAGATGATCAGTTAATAATACCTGCATAAGCATAAGACATGTACTCACTGTAGCTCTTGGATGAAGAGCTTGCTCTTTAGTTGAATGGTAAGGTGTTGATCTTTGAACTGTAGGTTTGCAGACCGTGTCCAGCCCTTGCCTTTCCATTCAATTCAGTGGACCGAGTCGCCAACTCATTGCAAAGTTTTTAATGAGCTATGAGTCTCATAACAACTTACAGTTTTTGTGAATGGACAGAGAGACACACATCAAACCTTTAGAGTGGGAATGCCTTTATCTGCGACAGTCAGGGTTTTTTTTTTGGATGGATTTTTAATGGCTTTACAATTTTTTATTTTTTTTTTAAATCAGTAACATCTGCTGCTTAGTTTCTTGCATGCCAAATTTGGGTTGCGCTGCAGCTAGCGTACCCTGAGTATTGAAATGGTGGACATGGCTGGCACGAGCCCAGTCCTCTGCAAAGTCTTTTAGAAATGCCACAGATAACAGTCACCTGAGCTTTATTATCAGCCTGTACACAAATGAGCAAGCTGTACATTTAGACAGTGTCTTGTGTTCCTCTGTGCATTCTGTTTATTTATTTTAAAAATACTGACCAGCTTTTGGAAGGATACAGTACTTTGTAGAAACAGTTTGCTGCAGAACTGTACTTCAAAGGGATTCTTTAAAGACATGAAACAGGATCACAAAATGTATATTTTGTTCTCATGGGCAATTTTCTGAAACACTTACGCAGCAGATACTCCGCAGCGTCCTGTTCATAGTCTGCATCTTCTAGAAAATGGTCAATTTTCTTGCAGACTCCTTTAAAGGATCCTAGAAGAAAATGTAAATGTTTAGGAGACATACAGTAGCTTTGTCTACACTATTATTAATAACGCAATTCTGCAGTCATTTCCCTTTGATGTTCATGGGCCCATCTGTAATCACAATGCATTAATGTGCCAGTGAATGCACAACACCACAGCCCAGGGTCAATGATCTTGTGGTAAGGTAGTTTTTATTTATTTATTTATTTTTTATTGTGACTGTAACTCATTTTATAAGAGCACCTTTAAAGTATATGGTGTAACAGTAGTAGTTACTATTAGTGGATGTGTGGGAGTATTTAAAGTATACAGAATAACTAAAATAAACTAGTTAAAATTTTTGACAAATGCTGTTAGACTTGCCATAGAGTACAAATTAGATCAGTGTGATTTATACAATTTTACATTAACAGTCTGATGTCTTTTAAATAATTATTTTCAATTGATGACAACAAGGATATATTAATTGTCGTTTATAGGCCCTGATATATTCCTATTGTAATTATAAGCACCATATCTACTGTGATTTAATATCATTAATTCATGGCATGTGGGTAATGAAGTATCTAGCATCAAATTAACTAAAGGCTATTATACGAAACCCATGAGCAAGATATATAGACTGCAAGACTGTAAGACTGCGGCGAGTCAAATGTAATATTTTAGAACCACTACCCATTAAATGTGCTACAGCCTAATTAATGTGTTCCCTGCTGGTGAGCCAGACTTGGGATATGTAATGGTGGTTTATTAGCCCATAAAACAACAACCAATATATTTTGAACTGTGAAAATGTTGAGCCGATAAATTATGCTAATGTTTGCAGTTTGATTTTGTATAAATAGGTAAAAATGCATACCTTTTAATGATATGCACACCATAGCAGTGTACAAAAGAAAACTGTTATCACAAATAAAGATTGTTGTTAGAAGAGGCTATTATTATAAAAGTCAAAAGGATGAACATTTAAAGATGCACCACCTTAACAACAATCACAACTCTTTGAGACTTGAACAAGCAGCCAGTATCCTAACTGCATGCCATTGACTGCATGTAATGTTACTCATGATGCATTTACAATACATGGTCATGGCTGTGCATTGTACGTCTCCTATCACTCAATAGCCTCCATGATTGATCAAAGCATTCCTGTGTGAACTGCATCATCAATCAGACGATCAGCATGGCTTCACTAGAGCACTCTATCTTACCGGCCTGACTTTATGATTGCCCATTGAAGCACCCTGGCTAATGGAGCTGTTATAGAGAAGTTCTGGCTGGAGCCTAAAAGGTTCTTGATTGCATGTGTCATTCATAAAGGTACACTAAAGGGATAGCAGATATTGGGGAACTGATCACTGCTGCACTTTTAAAGTCATTATCTCTCCTCTGGGATCCAGTATGCAAATTTGGAGCTTGTTTCAAAGGGTCTTGACATCATTGGTGTGTTTTGTTTCCTTCCTACTTTGTCTCATTACCCCTTACCAAATGACCTTCAATACCTATGCAATGGTAATGCAATGGTTCTGTACCAAGAGGCAATGTTAGTACAGTAGACGTATAAATGATATTACTGTATAATGGGATAACCAATACACACTGATAGACCATAATTAAAACATGTGGTACAATTTAGGATATATTCAACATAAGCATCCTGGAGGAACAAAAAAGATTGTCGAGTGAAGTAGAAAAGGCATTTCTGGGCATGGGGTAGGATCTGTAAGCTAGAAATATCATTTGAGATAAGCAATAATTATATTTCCAGCAGATCTGAGTAACAGCTGACTTACCTAGCCTTAGTAGTAATCCCCTACCCACCTCAGCCAGTTCATTTCTTGTTTGCTCCCAAGCGTTTAGGTCTTTCCAAGGCCAGCTGCTGTACAGCTTAGGAAGGAACACCCCCAGTAATTTATTACTTGCATTCCCTCGAAATGAATTGGGCATCTCAGATAGGCTCTGTGAACTCATTTGAAGCATTAGGGGAGCGGAACAGTAAGAGATTCAGTTAATAGAAGCAAGCCACCCCACTAGCTAAATAATACAGTCTTCAAAGCTGGCACTGTTCTTGCATTGTCTAATATTTATGACTGTATACTCCATAGTTATTCTACAATGTGTTACATATTGGACTTATCCAATATCCATCCTTAATATCAAGATATTTAGTCTCAATTGGGTTTTCCAAAAGTGAAAAGTAATATACGAGATAGTGAATACAAAAGATCCAACTATACTTTTATTGCATGACCTAAGCTAGGAACGAACTGCAGCTCTGAATAAAACTACATAACATTTCATATCAAAACCTTTTGTTGAGATACACACTAAAAAATAAGGAAGATTGCGAACTAGAGTTAGCTCCAGTAAATCTTACAGAAGTATTCTACCTAATAAGCAATTCAGTAAAAGCTCCATTGCTAGTGGGCTACTGAATCACCAGGTATTGAAGATTAGAAAATGCTGATTGCCTGACTACCTGCGACAACCAGGTACAATTCTCAGAGCCCTATTCTAAAGATCAGAAGACAACAACCATTGAACCCTCCCATGTATCACAATTGATACATGTGTCAGATGTACCTCCCTCAGCTCTAACTAGATGGCAGCATTGCACACCCTGGCTCCTCCCAAGACAGGCTTATCAGGTAGAAGACAAGTATAACTATTTTTTTTCACAATCAATAAGCTGTGTTTAAACCCATTAAAATATAATTTTATTTTCTCATTTTATGATTCAGATTTTTTGACCATAGAGTCCTTTTGAACAGCCAAGCTATAGAAATGCACATGATTGAATGCGTCTTCTTGTCTTGCATGCAGCTTTTCTTTACTCATTAGACTTACAGTGCACTCTAATTGAAAAGATATCAGAGCAGAAACATTATTATCTGTGCCATATTCAAGCTATTGGGCAGCCATAACAAGTCCATTGAATCTAGTTGTTTTAAAAAATAATTCACAAAACCTGTATAAAAAATACTGTATTCCATCCTGATAAAACCTGCTAAAGACAAGACTGTGTTTTTTTTGGTGTGATTGTTCTGCATGACTAATGATGTTTCAGCATACTCTCTTCGATCAAATAAACCATGGCAATGTTATCAGCTTGTGTGTGTGCGTACGTGCGTGTGTACGTGTGTGTGTAAGAGGCAGTCAGGCAGTTCTGATCAAAGTGATTGTCCTACCTGGAACTCTCAAGGACACACCAATCCCTCACTTTAAATGCCTGGGGCTTTTAAAGCACCCACTGGGTACAAGGCTTCAGTGGATATGCGCCAGCCTGATGTGCTCCACTGCTTACAGCGATTGCTACTAGATACGCGAGTCAGGAGGACAAATCAATATATCTGTTTTCCACAGTCTAGACATCGGTAACAGCAGCGAGTGAAGCATGTATTTTATAGTATTGCCTTACTTTCAAACTGGCTGGAGAGGGGGGCTATCGACTGTACACATGTGGTTTCATGACTTCCATCTGTGAACAAACCAGATATCGTTCATGCTAGTATAGATGAACGTGTATATGTCTCTCCAGCCGGCTGATAGTATAAGGTTTATAAAACAGAAAATTCTTATTGGTTATTAACATTCCACAGCCATGTAAATAGTACAAACGTACAATAGGTTTTTTTTGTGTATGATTTTGTATGATTTTGAGACATTCTCAACGTTTTCTAAGCCTGATAATACTTTCCAACTTGTAGGGTCATACTGTAATATACAGTATACATTCTGAAATACCAATGAAGGCAGCTTTGTTGAAACCTACCAAATGTTTTTTGTTTGAGAATTAAAAGAAAAAAAAAAAGGAAATGTTGCATTTTGTATGTGTTGCATACAGTTAATATGGTACAGGAAACTTCTCGTTCTTTATTTTGTTTATACAATAAATAATATTAAAAAAACACACTCCTTTTTTTTAAGGCACATTACAATTATTGAAAAATGAAAGCTATTTCCAAATGAAAATAAATCTGAAATATTCTACAGACGTTATCTAATTCAATTCCAGTAGGTCCTAGCGGAACAGTAAAGGACCACCACGAAATGATATACATATCATGCTTTTGCAATCTAGCAGAAGGAATGTATTTAAAACAAATACAGCCAGTAAATAAATATTTGTAATAAATGAAAATGATTTGAAGACCAACGTGTTTTAGATTAATCATGACTGAGTGCACATGCCCAGTGCATCAATTTGCACAGAATTTGTTCAGCTTCACTGGTACTGCAGAGCTTAAGGCCAGATTCTTTGTAAAAAGCACAGAACAGCAGTGTTCAACACCAATGTGGTCTGAGTGATTATTTTTTTTTTTTTTTACACAGGGCACATTATCATATAGAAATTTAATTTATTTGCACATCGATCCATGCTGAATATATAGCACTGTCTGCAAACAAAATGAACATCTGTCAGTAACATTCATTCACTAACAGATCGTCTGTATGGCATGTACACATAAACATCTTTTTATATAGCTGGGTGTGTGCTTAAAAAAAGAAAAGATGTCTGTGTTTTATTTTCTGTATAATATTTTCTATGGTCTGGCGCTACAAGATTCCGTTACACGAAAAATAAAAGATGTTGAAGTAAAGATGGGTGCCATTCTAGGTTCTCATTATGATTTGGATGAGACTCCTCAGTAGAGAAGGGATGCTCATGGTTTGTCAACAGTATCTCTCAAATCCAACAGCACGGATCGGAAGAAGGCAGCTTCAGCCTTCACCGAAACAAAAAATTGATAATCAACTTGGCGAACTGGAATGTGAAAAGAAAAGCATGCAGGTCAAAGTTGGCCACAATACAGTTTACATAATAATGTTCTAATCCCATGTGAATCACATGTGGTTTTCATGTATTGAAAAAAAAAACCCAACAAAACAGCAAAACACTAGGGAATCTGAAATGACCTTTTTTAACCCAGAGCAGTCAGCACTACAATGGATTGGTGTGATTTGCTTTAACAGTGCAGTTGAACCTGGAACTGCATTGAAAATACGGCTGGCTTCTTTCTATCTTGTGCTGTCTCTATGGCTACCAGCGAGGAGGAGGAGGTAAGACCTTGTGGACCTCTCTTGCTAAGTACCATCCCTGGGGCTTGTTCTGTACTGTTTTGATTGCAGCTGGCTGTCTGGAGATGAGGGGCATGTAAGGTCCCTAGATATCAGTGTGCATTTGTCTGCATTTAATTAGGTGTGCGTCGAAACCCAACCCAGTTGGCCGGCTTGAACTTACCTGGGTATGCTGTTAAACTGGCCCTGTAAACCTTTCCCATACAGGTATGTGAATGCTTTTTTTTTTTTTTTTTTTTTTAAACAATGCCAATGAGTTTGTGGATAAAGAATGAGAAACATATATGATGTGGTGCCACTCTCTCCCTGGGGACATATTGACTGGAATGATAATAAGTTAATAACTTTAAACACTCAATTGTAAATTCTGATACCTTCTTTCTGAAGAAGCCATTAGACAGAATGTGTTTGAATACCTGTAGTTTCACCTCATATGACTGGAAAGGGCAGGGGAGATGTTTAAAATCTCTGCAGCACTTTTCAATCCAATATCAGTGTGTGTTGTATTAGCAAAGTGACCCCAGCTTAAAATAATTCTCTGATATCTTAGGAAACCTGCAGAAATGTTGTAGATCTGTATAAAAAGATCATATTCAAATTAATTATAGCTAAACATCGTCACATTATCAACACTATGTCCTGTGGTGTTGATAATGTAACGATATTTATCTGAAGCTCCCTGGTGATTTCCAATGAATGTAATATTACACAACTATTGACTTGACTTACAGTATAGTGGAAAAATATAATAGAAACAAACTTTTTAGAATTAAATCCATAATAGTTTTTAAAGGCATTAAAAAAAAAAAAAAAAACTCCAGTAAGATATTTTGCAGTATCACAAAGCAGTATTAAAATGTCAAATCTACAGTAGCGTTGTAAATGTATCGTCAAATGTACCGCTACACAGATAAAAACTTAAAAAACAGTTTATTACGGGTACATTATTTCCTTTTTTGCATTTTTTTTTTTTTTATAAATCGAACGATAACAAAAATTATCAACACAGGACACACTTTTAAAGCTAAGCAATCTGCACCTGTAGCGTGTACCATAGAGCCTTATTTTTAAGTCTACATACAAGTTCAGAACACACTTCTGTACCGTTCCTGCATGTCAGCTAATCAGCGCAATGCACTTATGTTGTTTTAAATCGAAAGTTCATGAGTTATATAGTCTTATTTTAAAACGGACTGCTTTCAGAAAAGCATTGCTAACTGGAGTAATGAAGGGAAGCCGAGCGGCACTGCAAGCAAGGGAAGTGCTGACAACAAGGTTCCGATCAGCAGAAAAAACAAACAAACAAACAAACAAAAAGAAAATACACGAAAATGTGATAACAAATACTGCTGAATCGACTGCAAACGCGAAATTCCTACTTACAGCAGAAGAAACATTGATGAACAGTTCTTTTAGTTGACATTCTCTTGGTAACTTCTGAATTTCTGTACAACATTAATACCCTGAACTGTCATCTGCCTTTTCGATCGACCTAACTTTGTGAACCAGGTTTTTCTGCATTCAAAAATAAGAACAGGACACGCCTAACTGTTGAAGATGACCGTCGCCTTTACCACAGCCACACAGAGCCGTTTCAAGCATTTCACCCATGCAAGCTCACCCCTCCCATTTAGCAAGTAATGTCATTTTACTGTTGGCTGTAATATTAACCAATTACTATATATTTTTGCTGATATTGTCTTGTAATACATGTTTTACACCGCTGTTCTCATACGCCTCAGTATAAATAGACGTTTTGACGTCTTGCATCAGAACAACGGAGGTTATTGATATGATGATAATCTTATTTAAATAATAATAATAATAATAATAATGCCTGGAAGATTTTTTTTCCCCCTAAAGCTTTCAATTGTTCGTTTATAGAAATGGATAATGTTCGTTTTCCTAATGTAATAATGCCATAAGCTTTTGCTAAATGTATTGCAAAATAAGTAAGCTGCGTGTTGTTCAAAAAGTTAATTAAGAGCTAAATGCTTATAGCAATCTGTACTATTGCAACCGTTAAATACAAATGTGGGGCTGCAATCTTTCTCTTTGTTTATTTTAACCTGGCTTCTGTGATCACTGGTCCTTTTACATTTTATAGCGGACAAGGGCTCCACTGACAAATACCATCCCTACATGGTCTTAAAAAGATTGCCCCCACCCCACGCACCCCCCCTTCTTCAAATTCCAGGGGACACTATTCTAAATTGTAGACAGAATGTTGATGGACTGCCAATGAGATGTGTAAATAAAACTAATATAACTGTGATTGTTGTTATCCTTTTTGTATTATATTATTTTGAACATAATTCCTAATTATGCCTGGTGAGGATTTTTTTTCTTCTTCTTCTACAAATCAGATATACATATTTACTTGCCTATACCACCTATAAAAGAAAAGAAAAATCGGTAAGGAGAGTGTCCCTCACAATACCCAACACCGGCTTCGCATTCACTTTCTCCACCATTGTTCTTTGTTAAAAGGTAGTCACATGACTTTTTACATCACTTTCACTGGCTGATTTATTTAAAAATCAAGTCATTTGATACAGTTGCTTTTGCCTGGAACTTGCAGCATGCACGTCACTTCTATATATATATATATATATATATATATATATATATATATATATATATATATATATATATATATATATATATATATATAAATCCCTTTCTAAATTTTTCTAGCAACATGTAGACTAGGGTCGCCTCGGCTTTAGGTCACTTGTAGTTAAAGATCATTGCCACATCAATGTCCTTCAACACATGCTACATGCATCATGTAACTTTCCATTAAAACTCTTACTGTATAACTGTACGGAGACCTTTTGTATGCTGTAGGTCATTTACAGACATACTTAAATCATTATCCAGACTGCTAGTACAGACTGTCTGCACATCCTTTGTGTCTACCAGTATAGACTTATAATACTGATAGAACTAACAGTGTTCATATAGTTTAAGGCTGAAGTGTCCACATATTGCTAGTAATGGACAGTCAAACAAAGAAGGTCCATACAGATAACATTATTGATTTGGATCACTTTGTAAATACCTTACAGCTAAATTTAACACAGGGCTACGGTATCGTTCATCGTGCAATCACTGCAAAATTGCGATATTGTTAATATTTAACCTAGCAGTACGCAGGGTCAGACTGATCAATATTTGCCATTATAAATCATTTAATGAGTTGTGTATTAATGGAGCAAAGAACAATAGATACATTGATAATGCAAGTCCTGATTGTGTGATCAAACCAGAAGGTTAAGATAGATATGCAAAATGAAGGTTTTATATTGTTGGCCTAAGAAATGTTACATGTGTGGCCAACTACAAAGAGCAATGTTCTTTTCTTTTATTAACTTTATTATCTAGTAGGAAACTGCAAAAACAACAAATAACTTTGAACCATGGCCTACTGTAATAGGGTAATTCAGTAACTATATACTGCTGCCATTGTACGGTATTTGAAGAAAGGGAGATTATTCCTTTGTTTTTTAATGGGAAGACCAGCATCTTGCACCTGTGTGGATAAAATACAACATACATGTTTCCCCTTTGCTGAAACTTTGATATTCATTGACGATATGCAGTGTTGCATGTTGAACACTCATTTTATTGCACTGATTAGCATATTTAATCTAAGGGTTACAGCGCGACATTTGATGTAGGTCATATTGAAGAAAAAAAAGATGGTAACGTGGTTAATTATACAGTCACACTTGTAACAGTCAATTTACTCGTACATGAACTGCTCTTTAAATCTTCACACCATATGGAAGGATTGGAAGACCAGTACGACAAATCCTAAGGGCTTTAGTGTTCTTTTGTGCAGGCTCTGTGATTAGCCGCATGCTTCATGACGTGAACCCCAAAAAAGTTTTTTTTAAAAAAAAACAGCAAACGCACAGCTATATTATTAAATGATCTACATTTATTCTGTTGGAATTTCCCGCAGTTTGTAGAAGATATGCATGAAGTACTGAAAAATAAGTAATATCCAAAGCACACATATTACTATAAACAGCTTTAAAAAAAAACCTCAAATATGCTGCGGTAATGACTTAAATGCCTAGTTTGCTACTAGATGGTTTAAAATAAAATACATTTGTTGGGTTATGAAAACCCTAAATCCTATTGTATTCAACCATGTATTAATAATAGGTGCATTCATAATAGGTGGACTCTGGAGCCACCAAGTCTATTTATACACTTTGATGTCTAAATACTTCATTGTCACCTGAATGTCACTACCATTCTTTTCTTTTTCTGACTCCAATTCCTTACGGGCATAAATATTTGAAGGCATGAGCCCTATACAGTTAATGGAGAGAGTTGGTCCATCAAAGCTTATTTGTTCCAATATGTTCAATGGTGAATGCTGAACCCTTTCCAATCTCTGTCTGTAACTCCAGCCTGCTTATTATTCTTTATGTAATCCACAGCTGGCATCTGTACATTGTCAGTGTTGGCCTTGTGTAACCTCAGGCTCTTGTTAATTAATATTCTATGTAAAATAAATATGAAAAAAACAGAACCTTAATATATGTGGCATAAGGTATACCACCAGTGGAGACAAAGCTGAAGCTGTGTTCAGCTTAAAGAGGCAGAGATTACACACGCCTGCCTCCCTACACACTGCTCCTGCTTATCCTACATGCATTTTAATCAGATACTGCACCAGTGCTTTGGAGAACAAACCATGTAACTGCTTTTAATCAATTTGGCTACATTTCCATGTGCACCATAAAACCAGGCTGTAAAAGGAGATCTCATCTTGTTCTACTAGCAAACTGTGCTCATAGATTGCCTAACGAAATATTTGATATCAACTTTGGTCATAGTTTGCTTATTTTTGGTAACTGTGTGCTTTTTTTTTTTTTTTTTTTAAACATTGTGCTTTCATTCTGGCCTCTACTCATCACTTTCAAAAGTTTTGTGTCCTTGATTGAGTCACCCTCTCCCCCCAAGGGAAAACTCTGCCCCCACAGGGGGGTCCACCAAACCTGTTGGCTGTGTTAAAGAGGCCTGCAGCTTCTCTCTGAGCTGGTGCCTACCCTTACACCTAGAACATAAGAACATAAGAAAGTTTACAAACGAGAGGAGGCCATTCGGCCCATCTTGCTCGTTTGGTTGTTAGTAGCTTATTGATCCCAGAATCTCATCAAGCAGCTTCTTGAAGGATCCCAGGGTGTCAGCTTCAGCAACATTACTGGGGAGTTGATTCCAGACCCTCACAATTCTCTGTGTAAAAAAGTGCCTCCTATTTTCTGTTCTGAATGCCCCTTTGCTAATCTCCATTTGTGACCCCTGGTCCTTGTTTCTTTTTTCAGGCTGAAAAAGTCCCTTGGGTCGACACTGTCAATACCTTTTAGAATTTTGAATGTTTGAATTAGGTCGCCACGTAGTCTTCTTTGTTCAAGACTAAACAGATTCAATTCTTTTAGCCTGTCTGCATATGACATGCCTTTTAAGCCCGGAATAATTCTGGTCGCTCTTCTTTGGACTCTTTCTAGAGCAGAAATATCTTTTTTATAGCGAGCTGACTAGAACTGCACACAATATTCAAGATGAGGTCTTACTAGTGCATTGTACAGTTTTAACATTACTTCCCTTGATTTAAATTCAACACTTTTCACAATGTATCCGAGCATCTTGTTAGCTTTTTTATAGCTTCCCCACATTGTCTAGATGAAGACATTTCTGAGTCAACAAAAACTCCTAGGTCTTTTTCATAGATTCCTTCTCCAATTTCAGTATCTCCCATATGATATTTATAATGTACATTTTTATTTCCTGTGTGCAGTACCTTACACTTTTCTCTATTAAATGTCATTTGCCATGTGTCTGCCCAGTTCTGAATCTTGTCTAGATCATTTTGAATGACCTTTGCTGCTGCAACAGTGTTTGCCACTCCTCCTACTTTTGTGTCGTCTGCAAATTTAACAAGTTTGCTTACTATACCAGAATCTAAGTCATTAATGTAGATTAGGAATAGCAGAGGACCTAATACTGATCCCTGTGGTACACCACTGGTTACCACACTCCATTGACCCACATCTGTACCCTCTACCTCTAAATACCCTTCCCATTACTATTATCCATCACTAAATAAGTTGACCCTCCACTTTACTTTATTTCACACAGCATGCTCCTTTCCAAAATACAGTATACACAGTAAGTAAAGCAATTTATTGAGTATCAGTCTCTTGTGATGCTGCACTGAGTGCCTCATGAAAGATGAATGAATGTGCTTTACTGACGGTATCACCTTAAACCAAAATAGTTCAACATAGTTCTTGAATTTAATGTTATGGAATGTTTACTGTACCTAATTAGCAGTCTGACCAGTATATTGCTATAGAATTGTCTAAGTACTGTATATAACTAACAGTGCTGAATAAAACACAACATAATTGGTCAGGTATACAGTGCAAAAGCACTGCTAAGGTAGCATGATCCATGCAGTTTTGTTTAAAGCCTTTTAAATTTCAATAGAGAGACAACAGGTAGATATTAGTACATACACCATGTCTACAAACACATACTGTAGATCCATATAACACTTGGTGCACTGCTTACTATGGATTCTGTATAATATTGCAATATTGCTTGATTTCTAACATTGCATAATTTGAAGGCATGGAGATAGGTACAAAGTAAATCCACACATTTTGGGGAAATATTATCAGTACAGCTAAAAAATATCGTACATGTGCATTAACTCCTCTGTAGTTACTGTTTTCAAAATTCATTGCATGTCTGAAGCACGCAGTTTGGTGAATGGGTGGAAAAGCAAGTTATAGAAATAAAAAATGCACAACTCAGCCCTCTACATATGATACTTGCTGCACAGCACACAACTGTATGGCATATATTTAAAAGGTATAATGGTTGTATTGTTGATTGAAGTGGTGTTAGTGGTGCAGTTGGTACTGTGTGTGTCAAAATCTATACTGTTCTCCATACAACCCCTAGCCCAATTGAGGTACCATGGGACTCTGTCAATGTATATGAGCTGAGCAGCTAGCTCATACAGCCTGCTGTCACTCATCAGAACAGCAGGGTGCTTTTTTAAATCAAAAGCAACATCACTGGGTGGCTGCTGGATTTTGCTTTTGTACTGGAGTGTATAGTTTGATGTCAAGGGATAACATAAACATGTCTACTCTGTGACAGCCAGGTAGAATTGATTTTACCTTGCTTTTCAGTGAGTTTAGTTTAGATTAAAAATGAAGAAATGAGATACTAGGAGAGATACTTAATGTCCATGAATGCTCCAGGAGACCGTCCATTAATTATATTTTAAAGTATTGCAGTTATGCTCTTAAATAACCAATTGTTGGATAATCCATGGCAAACGACAACATTTCTACCATTCATCTCAAACATAAAGCTTAATCATTGTTATACAGTAGGCTGGCACTGGCAATTTCAATCGTCCCCTGAAGACCTCTATACCAGAACACCTGCTTTAACTTATGTGTAATGTAATCTGAAGAATTCTGCATTCAGGGTGTATTTGGGAAAACATGTTAATTTTGTGTAGCTTACTCATTAAAGGCAAGTCTACAAGAAACTTGTAGACAAACATTTTGATGTATGCCTTCATTTATTGCTTCATATATTCATGTCTCTGAAAATGCATTTATATAAGCATGGTTAGATAAGAGTCACCCCCAATCATTAACCAGAAAGAAACAAACAAATCAACCAGTCAAAAAGTCAAACTCACCATATTTTAGGTTAAAAAAATGTTGTCTGGACAAAATTGCTTTCCATCTACACTTTTTTTTTCATTGAGCCTAAAATGTTTGGAATTAGGCGACATATTCAGTGAAACATACCCATGATGTATAGTCATGTTTTAAATAAATGCAAAATGTCTTTGCATGGGTACAGTCACATATTACACAGTTGGGTCAAAGCTATTGTTTGTAAAATGCAACGTTTAAGGCAAAGTGTGATTTTAATTTAGTTATTTATTATTTTTCATATTGTGTTAATTTTTAAAAAAAGAAAAAAGAGTCTTGTCTAACATAATGAGAGGGAGAATGATTAAAACACAAGATTTCTAAACACATTTTGAGGCAGGATTCGTGATTAAGCATTTAAGTCTACATGGGCTTAAAAAATGTATTGCAATTTTTATGCCCAATTACTTGATTGGAGAATAAATTGAAGTAATTTATTTGGTTTAGCATTGTGAATACAAACGTAATATGAGAATACAATATATTATAATCCTTCAAACAGGGTGTCAATAATCTGAACCATTATTCATTCCAATTGATAATAAAAACAAAAAAATTATCGGCGGTCAAAAACACGTTAATACAAATACCAGTATAACATGTGCTCGGATTCCTTATTAGTCATAAACACTACAAATATTTAAGTTTATTTAGAGGAATGCCTCATTCAGGAACCTATGTGTCCTTTTTTTAAGTGTCTATCGTGTAAACCAGCCACTGAATCTTGAATAAAGTAAGCTTGCCTTCAAACATTAGAATAATGGAATTCATTGCTCTCGTCGTTCATTATACTAGGTAACGAGGTACTGTGAATACAAACATTTAGTTACCCATATACCGTGCATGAAGTTATAAGCCACAGGTTGGTGGGATATGTTTAATATTTCAAATGACGGATATATTGCACCTCATAAAGTCTTGGTATTCATTATGGCGCTATTTAATAAAATAAAAAATAACAACACACTCAGTTTCTAAATATAAATGTGGTGTTATAAAATGAAGCATCATACATTCGCGATATATATATATATATATATATATATATTATATCTAATATATATATATTAAATATATCTATAATATATATACATATATTATATGTGAAAATAATTTTGCATAAAAAAATTTGTTTATAATACCAATCATCTAGACTGTATGACAGACTGTCAAGTAAATAGAGATTAGATACTAACACTGGATTTCAACAAAATTGAAAAACTGTAAATTATAATGTAAAATTCGTGTATCGACTAGGTACTTTAATCTGAATCAACTTTATATATTTATATATTAGATGACCTAGCTTATCCACACGACACAGGTAATGAACGAGACGTGTCCTATTAACGGGGCATTTTTTAGCAAATAAAATAAAATAAAATAAAATAAAATAAATAAATAAATCAAGCCAAATACCTTCAAGACAGCAGGTTCTCCATAATCCGGAGTGGGTCATCACTTCTTCATTCTTTCTGCTAGTCTCGTTATCATTTGTAGACTTAGTCCTGCATACGCCTCTGGAGTACAGCCAGTAGTCCGTCCCGACAGCTATAGTCATCAGGCTAAAAGCTGCAAAAGCCCCAACTGTGGTGATCAGCATTTGGACTCCTCTGTCACACATCCTTATAATTCTTCATTGTGGCAGATACAGGGGGACAATTAACTGAGTTTCCAGTTCATCCACGCCCCCGTCTTTAGGATCATGGAAAAGGGCTGTATATTTTTTCATTGATAACACATAAAAATAGGCAGACCAAGATCACAAAGTTCAGCTATGCACCATATCGGGGAGAAAAATAAATAATAAATAATAATAATAAAAAACAGCCAGGATAAAAGCGCCTTTCTTTTACTCAAGATAGAAGAACAGTCCATAAAATGAAGACAGGGCTGTTACTTACAGGCACAAGTCGTGATGAATGAACCAATTCTACTGACTCAAACGCCTCCTGCAGGCTGACACGTTCCCATGTGAAAAACGTCCACTTTTATGTATTCTTCTGTTATTCAGAAAAACAAAATCAAATTGAATTTGTGTTTGAGTCGATGCATTATTCCTTTCTGTCCTTTTTTAATGTTTTACAACCCTCAAGAAAATGAAATAAAAAAAAAAAAAAAATCCGTCTGAGTTCTTCACAGTTTTGCTGCCGCTAAAATGTCAGCTTCTCCTGTTCCACGGCTCTTAAACACACACACACACCACACACACACACGCACACGCACGCACGCAGTTTGCTGGTTAAAATGCAGCGCTTGGGTGACGAAAATAATAATACTAATAACAATAATACTGGGTCTGGTGGTAGTGGTGCTGAAAGGATAGGTCTTGCATGCCCTGAATTAGATTTTCTCCTACAACGCCCACAGCGGCACGCAGGGACAGCTCCCTCTTGGAAACGAAGATCGCTGTCCGCGGTCCTGAATGGTCAAGGGTGTTCCACTCAGCACAGCTGAGCTCGTGCTGAGGCTGCAAGGCGTTCCTAATCTCTCGACTTTCTCATCACAGCTGTCATGGCAAATCCCCCCAGCAAACGAGTCACGTGTCGATTTCGTTTCACGAGTCAAAGTAAAACAGTAAAAACTAATATATTTGCGCGTTTTTTTTATTGGTATTTAATCGTAATGTTGATCATTTTCTTACTTTTGTTATCATCTCTGAATGCTTTACCTTTAATTAATTTGCGTATCATTAAATACATAACCTTGAAAGTAAAAAACAAACAAACTAACAAAATTATATATATATATATATATATATATATATATATATATATATATATATATTATATATATATATATATATATAATGTGTTAAAATATTGCGTGAAGATACTTATGGAAACGTGTATGTGTGTATGTGGCGAGCTTTATATTTTACATTGACCTCTCTGTATTTTACATTGGCATATTCTAGATCCTCTAGTGGGTTGGGTAGGTTGTCCTTAATTATTCGTTCTCTCTCTCTCTCTCTCTCTCTCTCTCTCTCTCTCTCTCTCTCTCTCTCTCTCTCTCTGTGTGTGTTTATGTTTATGTTTCTTACATGGTTTACAGAGTGCTTCTGGACAGAATACAAGAATAATGCCTTTCTGGGGTTGATGTCAGCTTGCATGATAGATTTACTGAAGACAGATGGATTTCCAGTGTCAGGAAAAATGTTATTCATCATATTCTACTGTTCCTGTGTCATAGAAACCGTGGCCCACTGGGAAATACAGTGGGTGCCCCCTCAAAATGTGCAAGATCATCTCAAACCGATTATTGACTTAGACAGTAAGTAACTTTAAGTGAGTTTTATTTTACATTTCATTTTTAATGATGTTTACAGTCATTCTGAGTGGTTTGGATTTTGTTGTGCCAATATTTTGTTATACATTTTTTCTCTACATGTCTTTATATGGCTTTGAACTTATTGCCAGGGGACCCTAACTGTCAAAACTGAACTGTCAGAAAAATACAATAGGTTCTGAATCAGCCTGTCATTTCCATGCAATACACACCAAGAGTGGTGCCCCACGTACCTATTCTATAGTCTAGCACTGCAAAAAAAAATCTTTGCAAGTGTTTGCTCAACAGGCTATTCAATTTTGATTGATTCTCTTAAAATGGTTTGAAGGGAAGGTGGATAAAGAATAATGAGGCAGGAGAGATTGTGATGCAAATGAAATGGATGAAAGATGGCCCTGAGGGGGATCCTTCCTGAAGGTCACTGAGTCTAATGCTTTGCTGTTGGTCAATGTTTGGAGCATTAATGAGGCTGCTCCCCCTGCAATGTCTTTGATGGATGTACTGATGAGGCTCTGGAAGAAGGCTTATTTCCTATCCAAGTCTTTTGTTCTTCTCGGGATTTGAATTCTGAGTGAGTTTTCATCTGGAAAATTGTGTACAAACCAAGAGGTCCTGGAATAATTGCAGGTGTTCAATTCTGAAATCACAGATCAAACAAGTTGCTCTGGGGTGATTCCCTGCTCAAGTTGCTTTTGTTTTGGAATGTTAGAATTGATTTCAAAGGGGACCACAACACTCAATGAATGCTTTAATGAGGTTTACCTATGCCCACATTTTCAAGGGGAAGGAGCTTTCCAAAAAAAAGAAAAACTACTTTAGGATATTCAGCAGGGCACTACAAAGCTATATTTTATAAGAAATCCTAGTATGCAGGTTATATGTCTATGCTATGAAAGTGAGTGGAAACATAAAAAACCCCCTGCTGTTTATTATCAAGCTCTTCTAAGAATTTGTACTGCTTGTCAAGTTTTTTTTTCTATGCTCGGAAAACAAGTGTCTTGGGAAGACACCACTTTGCTTCCAGGAATTCATATTAATGAGATACTGTAAGAGCTGCAAAGTGTAAATACATTTATTTTAGGATTGAAAACATTTTAGGATATAAATGTGTAAAGAATAATGACCCCTTTACTGGAAATACTGGACTTTACTGGAAATAGTGAACCAAAACTCAAAATCAGCAATTACTCACATATTTGTTTTTTGGCATGATACTGTATGACAAGCCCATTATGAAAAATCTCCAATTACAAATTCCATTCACTTTAAATATTAAGGATAAGATTTTTATAAAAAAGTCTTATATGCTTGGCAGAGAGAAGCAAGTGTTCAATCAACAATGTTGGTGTAAGGAATTAAACTACCTGCATTAAAGGAGTGACAGTCTCTCTCTTTAGCTAATACAAGGGTATACAGTACAGTGCCATTGCTGTTCAGTTTCAAAAGTCAAAGGGGAAAACACATTCAAGGCCTGTAACACAATATGACATTTACATGAGAGTAACAATCCCCTTTCCATGTCCCTTTACTGAGATTCAGTCTTGTAATTTACTAATTTACACATTTTAGCATAATGTATTCTGTGATTCATTGAACACATTTTTAAATATGTGTTCATATTCTTTATTACTCTATTAAGACGATCCCAGCAGCTCCAGTATGATATCTCACAGGGATATGATTCAGACATTAAATTGAGAAATAGTGTCAGGTGGTAGGCAGGCATTAACAAGCAGATGTATTGTAAATCACATTGTATAAGATTTGGGATACCGGCACTTTAAAAGATGGAAATGGTGTTACACCTCCCCTTACAATGTATATTATCACAGTACTGGGGTCACCAACACCTAAAGGCGTACTTACCAGTCCTAGAAGAAAATATTTCCTTAGCTTTTGCATGCTTCGTGCTGTTTTTCATTCCTCAGTGCAGCTTCTTGAGTTTCTCAAGCTCAGAGCATGCAGCTGCATCTAGGTGTCCTGCAAGAGCTTCTGTTTATCTCTGGTTTTAATTGGCAATTTTGTTTATTATCTGTTAACAACTAGCTTACTAACAAATGTTAACAAATGCTGTTTGTTTTTGTTAATGATAGGTAAGGTGTGTGTGTGTGTGTGTGTGTGTGTGTGTGACGTGGAGGGGGGGAGCATTCCTTATGTTTTCTTTGTTTATTTCTTTCGGTGCTTGTCAATTAAATTCTCACTATAATGTAAGGGATAATGGCATTCCCTGACTCAAACACACCCTGCCATTCAGCCTGAAGCAGGCACTGACTGGGGTTCTGTATTGTGTAAGGGTTTACACAATCTTTTTGATGAACAGGAATTCAGCAAATCAATCCTAAAATTGTGAAACTAGTTTTGAATCTTAACTGTCCAGTTTATACTAGTTTAAATGAAGCCACAGCTGGATTTAGTTTTTAGGGGGCTGGGGGAGACCTAGTCAGCTTTTTGCAGTCACTGTTTGAGATCTGCTTTCTTCTCAAAATGTTCTTTTTTCTGAGTGATGAGTTCTTTCTTTTTAATCTTGACTCTGAATTCAATCCCACTGCACTAAGCATAATTGGTAGAATTGCATATAGGTTGATTTAAGAAGAATACAGTGATTGTATATAAAATAACCTTTTCATTGAAATGAAAGAGTCCTCTTTTTTCTTGAGTTGATTTTTTTTTCACCCAGAGAGGAGTACAGCATTATAAAATACCCAAAGTGCCATTGTGAAACGCAATCAGTCATATTCACTTTATAATCTCATTTAAGATTATATTTGACTTATTTGGGAGGTCGTGTGGTCCAGTGGTTAAAGAAATGGGCTTATAACCAGGAGGTCCCAGGTTCAAATCCCATCTCAGCCACTGACTCACTGTGTGACCCTGAACAAGTCACTTAACCTCCTTGTGCTCCGTCTTTCAGGTGAGACATTGTTGTAAGTGACTCTGCAGCTCACACACCCTAGTCTCATATCTTGTAAAGTGCTTTGTGGTTCACTATGAAAGGCGCTATATAAAGATGATTATTATTTATTATTATATGCTTCTCTCATGAAGAATAATTAAGCTGAATACATTAGTATTTCCAAGGACTTTATTTTAGTTGGCATTATTAACAGGCAAACTTCAGATATTCATTTTAAATTTCATACTGCATAGATCATGCGATTAAGACAAGGCCAATGTATTCAATAAAACAGTTCTGACATTTATACTTTAGAAATGAACTGTTCCAGAACACATGATCACACCCATGGTGTTGGCATATAAAATTAAAACAAAAAAGTTCAAAACATTGAAACACAGTACAAAGTACATATCAAAGAAGATAATATTATCATTCCAAGCGTTTATCTTCTATATTTCTGCCTGAATGTTTCATTTAAAAGTTTGCATTGTAAAGCACAAGGAGATCCTTTGCTAGAATTCAGTATTAGCCTTTTACTAACACTATTTTAATAGCAGCACTTGGAAAAAAAATGATTTGCTTCCACCAGCTTCAGAAAATGTCGCGTCCCCCCCCATTATGAAACGCAATCAATCATATTCACTTTATAATCTCATTTAAGATTATATTTGACTTATTTGGGAGGTCGTGTGGTCCAGTGGTTAAAGAAACAGGCTTATAACCAGGAGTTCAAATCCCATCTCAGCCACTGACTCATTGTGTAAACCTAAGCAAGTCACTTAACCTCCTTGTGCTCTGTCTATCAGGTGAGACGTTGTTGTAAGTAACTGCAGCTGATGCATAGTTCACTCACTCCATGTCACCATGGGTAAAGCCATCTGCTAAATAAACTAATAATACTAATTTAAATAGCTGTTATTCATATGAGCATTCATTGTTTTAAATTGTTAGCGCTGTTAAAATGCACACATGATTATTAACACTCTCAATACTCGAAGGAACAGTTGTGGTAAAGTTATATGACTTTTTTGATATATTTTATTATTGGACACATAACAGAAGACTCTGTTGTGGAGCTACTACTAGATTTAAGTACCAGAGATACATCATGCTACAATAACATTCCTTCATAATTAACACAGGAGTAGTCCTGAATACATTGCAACAGAGACTCAGGAGAAAGGAACACAGTAAGCCAAAAGTCTCTTTAAATTCTGCCAACCCTCCCATGCACAAAATCCTGCGTCAGAATATAGACACATCACTGGCTGCCTTATCTTACTGAGATGAGTCTTATTAGCATAGAAATTACTTTGGAGTCAGGGAAGCAGATCACTTTCACCCTTGCACAGGTAACTAAGTAAAGCAGCTATATTAGCATACAAAAAAATAAATCGTAAAATGCTGGCTTTTTTTTTTGCAATTATACATTTTTGCTCCTTATTATTCAGTGTGAATAGCTTGCTAACTTTGTTTTCCTTCGCACTGCATTCTTATCAGGCTCTCCACTCTATCATGCATGAAGCACAAAGTTCAGTGGGGTTCGAAGCCGATAGCGGAACCGAGTCCAAACACCATCATTTACCCAATCTTGTGCTTCCTAAGTGCGCAGCATTGCTTACTGGGAAGAGTTTGGAGCTGCTGAGTGTGTTTTGACTGTATCAAGCTGCTGTTAGATGAAGAAATTATGCGATTGCCTTAACTTCTAAGGGGTCTAAATCCTAGAAATACTGCCATTGTGTTTAGGGCACCTTAAAGACATTGCTTATCATTTCTTATGACACCTCAGATAAAAAGCAAGAAAATAAAACTGACACAAGGTGTTTTCAGGGACCAAGCAATACATGCAGCAAACTGGATGGATTTAAGGGGATTGCAGCACTCTCCCCAAAACAACACAGAAACCTAGAAAAGCAATATTCCTGAAGATCAGTTCATTTAAATGAACACTGTTGTTAAGTGCCTGGGGTTTCTTTATCAGGTTTAACAGCTTTGTCAGCATTTTAGTTGCATATTTTTCACTTACTACCTTGACTTCACCTCCGTTGATCATGTGTAATCTTAATTTACAATGTAAGTGCAGTATCTTCATTAAAAGGGCATGAATGAAACGGCCCCTTTCTAGTGTTTTGAGAAGCTGAGAACAAATTTTGTAATTACACTACAAATGCACATGTTGTGTAGTTATAATGTAATAGCTAAGGTAATTAACACCACTATTTAGGTACTGTTTAATGAAGGCTATCCACCTCACTATGTTTAGGATGACCAGAATCATCAAAGACAGACCCACTGCTGTATATCTGTTCAAAATAATAATAATAATAAAAAATAAAAATAGAAAACATACTAATGCCTTGCACAGTAAGGTACTATTCCTAACTTTTGATGTGTCTTGGTGTGTGCTTATATAGTTAAAAAATACTTTAATGAACCCACCCTTTGACTAAATCCCATGTACAGCATGTTAACTATGATACTGATGCAAAGCAATGTAAAGCCAGCCATGACATTTTCAGTTTGTAGCTATTGCCAAACAAAAGGCAATTCAAATCATAGTAAAATCTTGTGCTGCAAATCCTTGTTTGCTAACTTATTAGAAGTTAAACCCAGGCATTTAAAAACAAAATAATGTACTTTCAGTCTGTGCTAAAGAACTCTCCACTTTAAAAAGCAATTAGGCCCTAAAAAGCTCTTAGTAATTAACAGACACTAACCCATTAAGGGTACCATTAGCCCTAGCCCCAGTTTGAAACTTTTATTTTTTTAATTACCCCATTGATTATTCTATAACAGTCCCAAGGGATCTTAGCTCCCATCTCTTTTTTCATGAAAACAGCCAGTTTACATCAGTCTTTTGGTATTACATTAAGTCTCAAACTACACTGTATTTGCACATTACATAGTAATCGCATTGCAAACATACAAGCGCATCAGCAAAAACAGTGCAACACAGCCACCGTTTTTATAACTTAGTTAAACATGTTGTTGCTGTACAATTACTGTTTTATTACAAGAACATTAGATTTGCCTAATACAAAGTGTTACCAGTTTTGTTTTCAAACAAATATTAACTTAAATTTAAAATGTACTATTAAAACGATACTTTGGTTTTGAAAGAATCGCTCATGCCATCTAATTCTTTTTTTTCTATCAGTAAATGTTAAAATGACTAAAATTGAAAGACCTTGATTGACTTTGGATGATTAATTGTGAAGCCAAGGAATGAAATTTGAATTTTCAGCTCCAACTCCGATTTCAATTATCAAGACAGGAGTTCTAACTAACGCATGTGATTTTTTTGTTCAGTATAATACAAAAAGAAAATGAGGAATCTTGAATAAGCTGAAACATTTATTCAGTGTGGTTAATTCATATTTCACTAAATATATGCAATTTTAAACATATTTACTTAATTATAAACATATAAACATATTTACTTAATTATCTTAGTTTCTGCAATATACACTGTCCAGCGATAACATGTATAGATCGCTCAGTTTGCTATACTAACCAGATTATGCTTGCCTGTTTTTTAACCTGTAATTCATACCATGCTGTTAAAAAGTCAAGATGGAATATAATTCAAGTATGGAAGCTTAAAAATATACATGAAGAGGATGTGTTGTTGATTAATCCCAGTGCAAAGGTATTCTATATTTCAGACTTCAGAAAGTTACGTGAATTAATTTTATTGCTGGAACACAGGCTACAGCTATGGTATTGTCCAAGTTCCAAAGTTCTGCAGCTCCCAGTGGTTCTTAATTCAGAATTGTGTGTAATAATTCACAGGATTTTATTTGCTTAGCTCCAGTGCTTCACACTTGTTTTCATTTAAAAAGGAGATTGCTTTATAAATGATTGTGCCTTCATAGCCAGAGATGGGCTCGGTATATGTCACAATTAAAAAATAAATAAATAAAATAGAAGAAAAAAAGGATTTGAATGCAAGTTATTAAAAAAAGTCACAGAGTGCCCTTTAACCACAATTCACAGCAAACACATAAGCAAGCTGAAGGACATCCATTTGTCAATGCATGCATAATAAGCACCTGCAAGAGAACTCTGTGTTGCAATTCATTAGCCTTTCATGCCTTTCTCCCTGTAGGCATGGGTTAACATCACACAAGTAGTTCTCCACCTTCAAATTGGATGCCACTGCTCAAGAGACACCCAGGACTGAATGACATAAGGTGTATAGGTCAGGATTGAGATGACTTTTTACCATACTTTTGTTGAATAGATAATTCATGGACAGGAGGAGCACAATAAAATAAGATTTGTGTTTACTATGCATTTACTGTGCCTCAGCGTGCATAAACTAGCTTTTTACTGAATTTTACTATACCTACAATATTCACTATTCTTTACAGTGGTTTGCTGTGCTTTTAATTATGACACACAGGCCTGTCTAATAATTCAGCATGCTGGTGTAAATATTTAATGGTGTGTGTAGTTTGGGGTTCAGAGAGAGAGAGAGAGAGAGAGAGAGAGAGAGAGAGAGAGAGAGAGAGAGAGAGAGAGAGAGCAGAGAGAGAGCAATAGGCCAAGGGATTTGTGAGGGATATCTAGGAATAAAACGTATTGCCTTGGGGAATAAAATGTGATCCAATCAAAAGCTGATCACTTTACACATTAATTCCCAGATGCACTGCAAACGTGGTGGTGCATTGCATTAGCTGCGTCACATTCAACTTCAGGTACAACATTCCGCATTTAACAAGATATTATATTGAGCATGCATAATCCATTTGATCAAGATCTTTAGAAAATATACGCCCCTGTAAAGAATAGCTAGTGGTTTAGCTTACCTTGCAAAAGTAAGTATCATGGTAGTTGTAAAAACTATGTAAGTACTGTAATTGTATTGATAATTTGTGAATGTGCCTATTCTATGCATGTCCTGTAAATACTTAGCACAAAGTGTTGCAGTATCATACAGACAATGCGACTGACATCTATATTAATTACAGGGAAGGCAGGCAGATTTAGAAAGCCTTTAAAGTAAACACATGGTTTGGATTCTGTTTCAAGTGCACAGTAAACACATAGAGGACTTCCTCATATTTAATGTCACAAGCTGTCTCCATTTCCATCATTTCACTGTTCACCGGGACAGTTAACAAAGGTCAATCAGGTCACAGTAGATGGTTCATAACAGGATTAATTTCCAATGCATCAGACAGTCATGCTAGAGTTTATCTTGCCTCCTTTTGAAACACTGTACAGTAATGCCCGCTAAGTCAGACACTAGTAATGTTTTACCCAGTTTTTTTCAGTTAAAGTCTTAAGGCCAGTTTTATTTTTTGTTTTACAATGAAAATAATAATAATTAAAACACGACATCATGGAATTACTAAACAAGCTTATGTAATTCCTTTTGTCAATGATTGAAGATTTGCCACCAATATTATTATTTTCAATTAAATTTATCTAATGCTGTTTTACTTGTAGCAAGTTATATATTATAATGGGCTACCATTTAACAACATACAATTCAGAAAAAAGTTCAGGCAAACTCCTGACCATAAAAGCTGAACTTGGGAAGATTCTGTGTGCTTGCATTAAAATAACTAATTTACTGACGAGTCACATCATCCTGAACTCACTACACTCAGGGCCTGGCTGAAGAATAATTTGCTTTTCTATTTGCTTCATGTGTCTCTGAATCCCGGCTCTCTATTTCAAATGCCATTACACCAGGAGATATGATCCATCCATAAATCAGAAGCTATGGGTCATTCTCTTGAGATTCTCTTGTTTGGAAAACTACCCTCTAGCACCAGCTCATCTCTCCAGCTTTTATTTTATTATGATCAAGTAAATGTTATTAAGTAAAGGCTTTTTTTGTTGCTTTTACTGGGAATAAAAACAGACTAAATGTTGTAGAATTGAAATAATTTAAAAGTGTAATATACCATTAATAACATAATATGCTCCCTTGTCACATATTATAAAAGCAATATTATTCCATTAATGAGATATTCTTTAAATACAATACAACAGGAGCTTATTGACAAAATCTAAGCTTTAAATCTTTTTATATTTTATATATTTTATATATTTTTTTTAGTATTTTAAAAGTTGCTTTGCATGTTGTTGGCTCATTTAACAAACAATTAAAAAAAGTTTTACGAATACCAAAAAAAAAGGAACGCTAAGATGATTAGTTTAGAAACGTGTAACCATCATCACTGAAGCCAATAGCGTTAAACCGCTGGAGAGTGGGACAAGCATGTACTGAAATAGAGCAGCATCACTAGATTTTTACACAATGTATGTCATTTCATTTTGATCTATTTACCCCATTTCATCTTAAAACTTAAATTTCAGTACCATAAACAGATGGAATTAAAAATTAGTAAGCACCCTGAACACAGAGCCATCTATTCAATTTCCAGAACCATGGACATCAGACCCCATATATTGATTGTCTTATACAGCATGTTATTCTAATATGTTATATGACGTATTTTCGTAACAAAACATAGATTAACATCTGATATGTGGCTCACTGTGTGTTGTCCTTTACTAATCGGCTCCAATGAACAATTAATCTTCATATTCATTTGGAAAATGCTGAATGCGCTTGATTTTAAGTACGTACAAACAACCTGAAACTCTTTTTTTTTTTTTTTTTTTTGCGGAATGCTTTAATGCTTTATAATGAATTATACTAGCATTACCAATTCTATATGCTGCTTTATGTTTGCTGCAGTCCGTTTGTGTTGTATTTCCAGCCCCAATATTCTCCTGGTTAATACATAAATAAATAAATAAATAAATAACTTATTATATCCTCTTTTTTTAATCTAACTCTTAAAGCAGCTATCTTAGTTCACTTTATAATGATGATAAAATTGCAAAATAATTATTTTTATTAAATATCCTGGAAGACGTCTAGATGTCTTTGATTTCTATAAATAACAAAGTTACTAGGAAGAAACAAAAAAAAAGTACTGTATTCAGTGCCAGCAGTGACATCTGAATTTAGTAAAATTAGACATCATAGTAGATTAAACAGGCATGCATAGAAGATATTCATGTTTTTTTTCTTCTTTTTTTCCCCCCTCATAATGCTTCAATAATAACCAGTCGAGGATATCGGTTAACTTCTGAATAGTCCTCATGTGTTTTCCAAACATAGACATAAATCAGCTCTAATAGCAATATTTGGAAACACTTTGCAATAAGTGTCATTAATTGAAATGTCATTATGCCAGTGTCATTTTCTACCGTTTGAAGGACAAGCACATGAGTCCATGTTTCATAGTGAGAAAAGACGATTAAGTTAAATTTTTACGACAATATGTGATTATAATAAAAGTGAACAGGTTCTTGCTCACAAAAAGTAATGGGAAAAGTTTAATACTTTCCCACATGAAACCAATAGGGACATAGCTACAATTTTACTTGCAAGAGTTTGATAACTCAAGATGATAAGTACTTCAATTCAGGACACATCCCATATTTTCTCATACAACAACAGGACAATAATTTAGCTCAATCAGACACTTATTTTAAAGCATTGTCTAATTTGCCTTATTATTTTTCTATATACACAAGAAGATCTTGTCCACAAAATGGAAATATATTTCACACATACTGTTTACCCACTGTGGCTGTAAAGGGCCATGGCCGCTTTGCTTTCCTTCTGTGGAGAAAACACAGCAGAACTGAATGACATCTCAGTCCTCAAAATGTGTTCAGCTGGTCTTAATGTTATCCCAATGATGGAAGCCTTTCTGGAGAAAAAAAGTTGGTCATATTGAACAGAAAAATGGTATAACTACCAGCTTTGAAACTGCTCTGCAGAAAGTGTCCTTTCCACAACAAAATGGCTAGGTGACTTTACAGCAACCTGGTATACACATGCCAATTCAACACCCCCTCCCACCTTCAAAAAGGGAGTACTGCACCTTTAAATTGAAATGCTAGTAATACCATTAGACCGCAATAACAAATTCAGGGTTGATATAGGAAAATCCTGCAAACTCATCTTGGTCCATGTTCATGATGAAAAGTTTGTCGGTGGGAGTGAGGTCTAGGGGCTGCTTGGTAAACTCCTTGTCAAAGTTTCCTGTGTCCCTCTTGTTTTTCTGTTTTGGGAAGAAAATAGATCATTAAAATGGAACTGTTACCGTTTTTATTTTTCCTACAGACTATTTGTAATATTATGGGTCCTATCTTTAAGCACCCGTGTAGGATGTCTTCTTATTCCGTATGCCTGAAGTATTCTTTCTGCCCTAGGTAACAAATAGTGTTTTACGTTTCTAAATTTGCAATCTTTAGTCATTTCATAGAACTTTTTCATACATTGTCTTGTTTGGATGTCTCTATAAAAGCTTGTAACCATAACTTGGTTTGTTAGACTGATTTGATGTTTTAAGCATTACAATGATAGTATAAACATATAGCAATGAATCCATTTTTATCCAAAGTATTGAGGTACTCACCAATTACACTTTACAGGAACTTTACTCAAAGGGTAAAAATCAATTACAAAAATGTTTTATACCCATTACCATAGGCTTTTATATTTATCAGTTGTTTTCAATATGAATTTATTTATTTCCATAACTGCACTGTTGGAGCAGTGTGCACAACGACATCTGTCTGTACATATCTTACAAAGTATGTCCAGATTGGTTGCGATTTTAGCATTGCATATAATAAAATGTAAGATCATATGAATGTACGTCTTGCAGAATACAATACAAAAGTCCCATTCACGCAGGCATCACAGAATGCATGACGGCCATGTTTGAGCCGACACAATAACAAACAGCCACGCCTGCATGAAGGTTTCACTTCCCCGAGGAACATCTATGTTTAGACTGTCTATCCATATTTGTGTTGCTTGAGAAACACCATGAGCCAGATTGCAGCAGGGATGAAGAAACATTTGGGCTGCCAGTTCAATCCAGAGAAGCTAGGATGGAAGCGTCCGAGACAAGCTGCTTCCGGGGCATTGGTACACGCATTGTATACTTGTGTCTGTCACCCATGTCAGCCCTGCTTTATCAAAAGCAGTGTGAAATCACATAGCTGACCTGCACGACACTGGGTCCTGACCTGGCTAAAGCATGCCAGTGTGAAAAGGGCTTAAGATAACATAGCATGGGGGAGACCCCAATACATTCTGCATGTTATAAATGATTGCCTACGTGAAACCCTAAATTGAAAAAAATAAAGCTTGGAGTGTGGGTCCATTGAGCTGTACTCCGCCATTGATGATCCTTGATGATGACGATAATGATGCCCTAATCCTGTAGTATGAAACTTCTTCATGAGATATCAAAGTGTGTAGGGCCCTCCGTAGGTTGATGTGCTCATATTTTTGAAGTGTTCCACTAATGCAGTATATCTCAATCAATGTGAACGTGTGCAGCCATAACAGACCAATAGTATCCCCTTAATCAACTTTTCTGTTGTATTGGTATTGGTAACTGCAATGCATCTGCCATTCACCTCATTTCATTGTATGGGATTAGGTGCCACCACAGCGTACAGCTTTGGCCAGAAGTTTAGCATCACCCTATAAAATGAATTTACTTATTTTGCTTCATAAAGGTGAATGAAACATGAAATCTAAATGCTGTACTGCTATTATGGCTTCCGGTAGACTTTTACCATATCATTTTGTAGTTTGTCTCAATCCTAAAATTTTAGATGATGCCAAACTTTTGGCCGTAGCGGGATGGTAAATTGAGAACCAATGCAGAGAACCAACAAATGGTGGTAGCCAAAGAATCTTGCTGGCCTTCTTTTGTTGTCTCCCCCTGCTAAGTTTCATTGAAGTTAATGCTTATTCCTACAACATCAGTGCAAAGTGGAATGATTTTCTAAGCCCTTTTAAAAAGAAATCTAGATTTGGGATGTACAGTACAGTAGGGGGAAAGGGGCTGTGTCGACCTTGTAGGAACTGTTGGATAAGGTGCCTGTCAGTGAACCCAAGGGTAGATGCAGTGAAGTTTTGCTTGAGTCTACATAGGGCAAACCTGAATGGGGAAACCCAGGGGTGATTAAGAAGAAAATCTGTAATCGTGAGCATGTGTTGGTAAGTGGAGGGAAGGGGGTTATGCTCAACAGACAACCAAAATGACTTTAGAACCATCCGTTGAAGGTAATGTTAGTTACAATTTAGAAACTGGAATTTCATGCATCCGTCCACAGCTTCTTGTGAACTATGGGGCGGCCCTGACCAACTGCCCCAGTGGTAAGGGTATTTTTAGTATTGGCAGCTTAAGGGGACGATGCCTGCTTTGGGTAAGAGAAGCAAAATTTAACAATGAAAAGAAAAAGCTTGCTGGCTGTCTGATATTTCTGTGCTTAGACTTTCCCATTTCCCTCCTCATTACTTCTGAATGAGATGTCTGCTTTAGAAGACAAAAGAAAACTGCACGGAAGTACATGCAAGACAGACAGACAGACATACATACATGTAGATTGTAGACAGACGGTAATTGGGCAAGTCTTGTACTATATTCTAAATTAGTCTTTGTTTTTCTAAGGGGGACAAGAACACAATGTCGACATCTCACACCCACCAATTACTTGAACACAAAAGCCGGCAGATGGTACATCTATATATGTAAAACAGAACAGACTTAATTCACATTTAGGGCTTCTATATAAATGGTTTAATTATGAGTGCTGCATTTCCTTTTTTTTTTTTTTTTTTTTTTAGAAAACAGCACTTTCAATATAGGGGAAATACCACATTAATAATCCTTGGGCAGTTTTGTTTTTTCAATACTAATTACAGATGGTAACTGTTACAATAAAGAATAAGTCCTTATATAGTCTTTTGTTCCTCATTTTATACCCTTTGGCTAAATTCCACTTGGTCACAAAAAAATATCTAATTTAAAAAGAAAATGTGGGTTGTCCCATAATGCACTACTCAGTAGAAAGTGTTCAGCAGTAAATGGGTCATGAGTGTTATGCAAATACATGTACAATGCTATGCAGATGAGTGCAATGCTATGCACAGTTCATACTGTCTATAATACATGTCTGGATTAGCAGTATCCCCGGGGATTGCTTTGTAAATGAAATGGTTTACATTCATCTCTATTGGATACTGAATACCTTGTACTCCCAGACAATAAAAATAAGCCTGTTTGGTTATATTGTATTGTGGTATACAGTACATGGGTAGAACCCAATAGATATGATTAGAATTCAGTCTGTATGTATGCATTTTGTTTTTTTAGTGATTTAAAAAAAAAAGGCTCAGGATAATAGATCTTGGTTTATAAAATCGAGGGTTGTTCAGTTTGAAAAAGCAAGAAAATACTCTTACTTTAATATAGTGTCAAATCTCAGTAGATCACCTTTTACAGGTTAGTTTATTTGCTTTGCTTCATTAATAAAGCTTGGTACTATTAAATAAAGCAACAGCAATCCAGAAAAGTTTCCTTACTATCAAACCATATTTTATTTATTTATTTATTTTTATTTCGAGTGTCCATTTATTATTTTACCCCACGATTTTACCCCAGTTTGGGAGTACTTGGGAGTCAGCTTCCTTTTTCACACAGGTACTCGAGAGAGGATGTCAGTGAGTTATCAACATCTGGAGGACAAAGGCCAGCCCTGCAGGTGTCCGCTCTGTGCTTACTAGACGCCTGGCCAGCAGGGTTCGCTGTAGAGCGAGGAGGAGAAACAGCCCCACAACCCCAATGAAATAAATCATAGCTATTAGATATGTATGTTATATGTATATTATAATAATCATATCATATTAATTATAATAAATATCATAGCTATCAGATATGTATGTTCATATATATATATATATATATAGCTGAATGCATCATTTTGGGGGTGCATTTTAGAAGCTTGTCAAAGTCTTTGATCAGGGTTCCACACAAAGACACTCCAGTGCTCATGGATCTACAGTAACAATATGCGAGTTGAAAGATTTAAAAAGGTCTCCACCTATTTGAGCCAGGGAGAACAATGGGTGTGATGACTGAATACCCCATATCACATTCCATCAGCCATTCCCTGACCCTGCATCCTCCCCAGCTGCAGATATATTGACTACTGCTGCAGTGCCTTGAAAACTGCACCATACACACACACATATACATATATATATATATATATATATATATATATATATATATATATATATATATATATATATATATATATAACACACACACACACACAGGAACAGAATTTTAACAAAATATCTGCTTTTTTTCCCCCAGCTATATTTATTAGCTGCCTGCAATTACTGCACCGAAAGGGACTTGGTATTTCCATTTCGTACCAAGGAAGGCGATAAAAAGAACCCACACACTTTCTGCTGACTCGTCTTAGCTAATCTTACTAGAGTTTAATTAGAACCTTGGCTCTTTCATTTCTTCCTCTATGTTTACACTGGCTTTTCAGGAAAACAGGGATTAAAGCTCAGTTGTATGTAGGAGCCAATTCTCTGTTATAATTCGCAGAATAGCAGTGTCAGGCGGTGACCTGTTTTCAGCTGATAAGCCATGGACAGTTACGATAACCAGCTAATTTTAATTTTAGGCTGTGACATTCAGAATTAATTATTATTCATGTGCTAAGTGAAAGTAATGAGGAAATGCTAAACCAGAAAGCAATATATAATGTGGAACAACTTCGAATTCGGGAAGTACAATAATAAAATAACAACAACAACTATAATAATAATAATAATAGTGTAATAAATAGGGGTTTGAAATGTGATAATACTAACTTTACATTAAAGTTAATATTTTAATAAGTTCAAATCTACTAAACAAATACTACAAGTTAATATGTAGCATACACAGGACTGAGCAGCATCAGCTGAGCAGTTTTGTCACCCAAACATGAATGTGTGTATGTACAGTACTGTGCAAAAGTTTTAGGCAGGTGTGAAAAAAATGCTGTAAAGTAAGAATGCTTTCAAAAATAGACATGTTAATAGTTTATATTTGTCAATTAATAAAATGCAGAGTGAGTGAACAGAAGAAAGATCTACATCAAATCAATATTTGGTGTGACCACCCTTTGCATTCAAAACAGCATCAATTCTTCTAGGTACACTTGCACACAGTTATAGAAGGAACTCAGCAGGTAGGTTGGCCCAGACATCTTGGAGAACTAACCACAGTTCTTCTGTGGATTTAGGCAGCCTCAGTTGCTTCTATCTCTTCATGTAATCCCAGACAGACTAGATGATGTTGAGATCAGGGTTCTGTGGGGGCCATACCATCACTTCCAGGACTCCTTGTTCTTCTTTACGCTGAAGATAGTTCTTAATGACTTTTGCTGTATGTTTGGGGTCGTGGTCATGCTGCAGAATAAATTTGGGGCCAATCAGATGCCTCCCTGATGGTATTGCATGATGGATAAGCATCTGCCTGTACTTCTCAGCATTGAGGAGACCATTAATTCTGACCAAATCCCCAACTCCATTTGCAGAAATGCAGCCCCAAACTTGCAAGGAACCTCCACCATGCTTCACTGTTGCCTGCAGAGACTCATTCGTGTACCGCTCTCCAGCCCTTCGGCGAACAAACTGCCTTCTGCTACAGCCAAATATTTCAAATTCTGACTCACCAGTCCAGAGCACCTGCTGCCATTTTTCTGCACCCCAGTTCCTGTGTTTTCGTGCATAGTTGAGTCCCTTGGCCTTGTTTCCACGTCAGAGGTATGGCTTTTTGGCTGCAAATCTTTCATGAAGGCTACTTCTGACCACTCCCCCGGACAGTAGATGGGTGTACAAGGGTCCCACTGTTTTCTGCCAATTCTGAGCTGATGGCACTGCTGGACATCTTCCGATTGCGAAAGGAAGTAAGCATAATGTGTCTTTCATCAGCTGCAGTAAGTTTCCTTGGCCGACCACTGCGTCTACAGTCCTCAACGTTACCTGTTTCTTTGAGCTTCTTCAAAAGAGCTTGGACAGCACATCTGGAAACCCCTGTCTGCCTGGAAATTTCTGCCTGGGAGAGACCTTGCTGATGCAGTATAACTACCTTGTGTCTTGTTGCTGTGCTCAGTCTTGCCAAGGTGTATGACTTTTGACAGTAAACTGTCTTCAGCAACCTCACCTTGTTAGCTCAGTTAGGCTGTTCCTCACCCAGTTTTATTCCTCCTACACAGCTGTTTCTGTTTCAGTTAATGATTGTTTCAACCAACATATTGAATTGATGATCATTAGCACCTGTTTGGTATAACTGTTTAATCATACAGCTGACTATATACCTACAAAATCCCTGACTTTGTGCAAGTGTACCAAGAAGAATTGATGCTGTTTTGAAGGCAAAGGGTGGTCACACCAAATACGGATTTGATTTGGATTTTTCTTCTGTTCACTCACTTTGCATTTAGTTAATTGATAAATATAATATATTAACATGTCTATTTTTGAAAGCATTCTTAGTTTACAGCATTTTTTCACACCTGCCTAAAACTTTTGCACAGTACTGTATGTAACTAGACTCTTGTACCAAACACTGAGAATGTGAATGTCTTTCGAGGGCCGATTGAAAACACTATGCTACAGAAGGTATCAAAGTCTTGTATCATGTTTACATTGATGGACATTGCAAGGTTAAAAAAAACATTAAGTGTTTCCTCACAATATTACCTACATAAGCTGTTAATATTTGTATCCTGTTTTACAGATAAATAAAACAAAACACATC